>NC_092340.1:331412500-331725833 GCF_046630445.1 Rutidosis leptorrhynchoides | reverse complement strand
AGAATATGCGTACTATTTATTTTTGTTTCATTTCACTTTCTGTTAGCTATCATATTCTATCATTGTTCTATTATTTTATCTATATCTATTCTCTATCTATCTACATATATAATTATAGAAGCATAGGGAGTTAGATATATCTTCACCACCCTCTTCATCAAAATCATCGGCTATCATCACCAAAAACCAAACTGTGTTCATGTCTACTACTGTTGCCGTAAGATCACAACACCAACTTAACAATCAAACCACACCACGGTCTTTCTCTCAAACTCCTTTTCTCTCCTCTAAGTGATAATAAATCACTACCAAACCATGAAAACCTGCTGTTATACTCACGTTTTTGTTCAAATCAACATACTACAACTACTTATATATATTTTTTTTCTCGATCAAATCACACACGCATAACCACCACAAACACCCATCATCAACCGTCACTTCCACTCTCTTTTCACTCTCCCTATCTTCTCAGATTGAAACATTAAAACCACCTTTATCAACACTATTATTCGATCACCACACAACCCATTTCTCTATTACCACGATTGCTGCTACTTGTTGATGGTTTTATTGGCCGAGAACCCTCACCACTTAGGCCACTGTATGCAGCTATAAATCGACCCCAAGACTGCCTTAAACCACTATAAACCTCCATCACTACCACCATGAAATCATCACCAACAATCACTATGAAACTCACTTGTTTTGTTCAACAATTGTTGTTGCTTTTGCTCCTGTTTCAGAGGTCACAAAACACCACAGCCACTTTCATTCGAATATCATTGCTGTTTAAAAGCTATTGCGTGATATTTTTTTTATGTTGGCCGACATTTACTAAGCAAACTACCCCACTTGAATTATTAAGAAGTCTTTTCTTTTATTATCTTTTAAAATGGAAACTTTATTGCTTGTATAATTGCTAGATCAAAGAAACGGGCTGCTTAATGTGGGCAGGGTTAAATTGGACTTGTAGTATTGCTTTTGGATCGAAGTATATGGTAGGCCAAGCGATTGAAAATAACGATGATGCTTAGAAAGATATAAACGAGAATATAGATAGATGATATAGACAGATATAGGAAGATGATGTTAAATTTTGATAATGATTCGTTAATGATTTTGATGATGAGCTGTGATAATTATTATAAGAAATTGATGATAAAGATGAAGGTGAGAATGGATGTCGAGTGGGTTGTGAAAGAAATAGAAAAAGGAAAATACGGGTTAATTAAATGTGGTCTTGATATTAAAACAGAAAAGCTGAGATAGCGTAATGGTTAAGGGGTGTTTGGGTGTAACAAGAGGTCTTGAGTTCAATACTAGGCTGGGACAATTTTTTTTTAGAAGCTGTACTCCTTGAAAGCTTGGGCCACGATTTAAGTTTGCTGTTGGGCTGTGTTTCTGTTGGGCTGAAGTGAAACTTGGGTTAACTAGTTTGTTTGTGGACTTACAACTTGGGTTATATAGAATTAAGATAGAAATAAATTAGAAAAATGGATTGCTTGGATGGTTAAGAGTGTTGTTGGGTTTCGAGAGGTTGGGTGTTCGAGCCTAATGTGGGGCATTTATTTTTGGAAAAGCTTTTAAGGTAGTAATATATCTCTTATTATTATTATTATTATTATTATTATTATTATTATTATTATTATTATTATTATTATTATTATTATTATTATTATTATTATTATTATTAAATTAATTGTTATTATTACTAACATTGGGAATATGATTACTAGTATAATTAATATTTTTATCATTATTGTTATTACTAGTATTATCATTAAGTATTATTAGTATTATTATTATTATTATAGTTATTATTATTATCAGTATTACTAAAAGTATCATTATTTTTTAAATCCATCACTTTTATTAAAACTAGTATTATCATTATTAATATTACTAAGTATCATTATTATTAATATTAGTATTAAAATTCTCATTTAACATTTATATCAGTATTATTATTAATATGACTATTAAAATGCTATTAAAACTATCTTTATTAATAAAATTACCATTATTATTAAAAATATTATCTTTATAAAAACTATCATTTTTATCTTATCATTTTTATCATTTTATTTAAAACTATTATTATTACTATCATTATTATTATTATTATTATTATTATTATTATTATTATTATTATTATTATTATTATTATTATTATTATTATTATTATTATTATTATTAAAATTATTATTACTATTATTTTACTTATTCTAGTATTATTATAAGTATTATTTTGAAAACAAAAGAAAATTAATATAAAAATATATTTATTACATAAGTATACTAATATTACTTAATATTATGATATAATATTATTTATATTGATGTGATGTTAACTAGATTATATATCAACTAAGCATTATAATATATCATAAGTATTAATAAAATTATATATAAATATTAATCTTAATACATGACTAAATATATCTAAATTTACTCATTACGATTATATGTGTTAATATATACATAATTGAATATAGGTTCGTGAATCCGAGGCCAACTCTGTACTTGTTTAGTGCCGTCGTATGCATATTTTTAATACAAAATATCGTATTGTGAGTTTATTTGATTCCCTTTTACTTTTTATATTTTTGGGACTGAGAATACATGCGCTGTTTTTATAACTGTTTTATTAAATGCCTTTGAAATCTATATTTTTGAACTGAGAATACATAAGATGCTTTTATAAATGTTTGACGAGATAGACACAAGCAAAGCATTCCTCGAATGAATTATTATACAGACAGAAGTTCTGTTGATTATTAATGAATTAGTTGGACGTTATAATTGCCACTAATTGATGTGAATATTTCCCCTTGACTATTATAGGTTGGTAACCTAAGAATTAGGAAACGGGTATGGCCCCTAATTCACGCGAATCCTAAAGGTAGCTACCGGGTTTAACACCCCCACCCAGAATGTTCACTAGACGGAAGAGCTAGTGGGCGTGGTGTTTAGTACTTCGAAGTTTATATATTTATTACAGACTGAAAGTTCTGTTTATTTTGGGGATATTTATGATGCGCATTAAATGTTAAGGTCGGTTAACAAGCAAAGAAAGCAAAGTGAATGTTATATATCGAGAGAATGATTTTTATACACAGGTTATGTGTATGATATTTTGTACACGGGATATGTGTACGATTATTAAGAATTGCTGAAATATGATTTCGTACACGAGATATGTGTACTGTATTTTAAAGAAATCGCATGTACATTACAGGTGGTATAGGATTCGGGCCCATTTGTACCATGCACATTTAAATCTTGTGGTCTATTAAAATTATGAATTTTATTGTTTATGATAAACCTATGAACTCACCAACCTTTTGGTTGACACTTTTAAAACATATTTATTCTCAGGTCTGAAAGAAATCTTCCGCTGTGCATTTGCTCATTTTAAAGATATTACATAGAGTAGTTCATGGCATATAGAGGTCAGAACCTTGCAATGGGACCATCTGTTGATGTATTCGTCCAGGTGGATTAGGACGGGTTGTTTCAATATTCACACACACACACACACATATACATATATATATATATATATATATATATATATATATATATATATATATATATATATATATATATATATATACTCAATCATAACTCTAAACCAAGTCATAACATCATATATTCATCATTGGATAAGTCAACAACCTAATTCTATTCAGTAACGACCTTCAAGTGCGTGCAAAACAAGACATACACGCTAAAACCTCTTTTTCTGACTAAAATAAAGTTTGATCTAGATTCTTAAAGGTTTACCATTGTAAATTACTCTTCATTACGATTCCAACGATATTTGATTCATCAAAAACGGATACGGTTCAAAAGTTACGACCAAAACAAATTTCAGAAAAAGCTGAACAGACGCAACCGCACGGATGCACCTGCAACCGTACGGTTGCACCTGCAACCGTACGGTTGCACCTGCAATCGCCCAAAAACACTTGCAACCATACGGTTGCTGCAACCGCACGGGTGCTGTTCATCAGTGCCAGGACGCTGTTTGGACCGATTTTTACACCAAAATGAAGATTTCGAGCCGTTTTTCGTTAATTGAAGGTCCACAAAACTTATCTAACATATATACATCGATTATCAAGCATCCAACAACATTAACAAACACTTCTAAGGAAAATTTAGGCAAGAATTCAACCAAAACCCTCAAGAACACACTTTTGACAAAAGTCTAGATTAATCTCATTTCAAACATGTATATGATCGATTGACAGTACATGAAGCTCATATAACATACTTAAATCAGTTTACTAACATCAAACAAGTCTATCTAACACTTATGAGCAAGATTCAAGTCCAAAAATGAACTTTTATACAAAAACCCAAAAATCCACATAAACATGAATTAAAGCATGAATTCAACAAAACAAACCTGATTAGATGATCACAAGGATGCTAGAAATCAGTCACTAAAGCCTCTTGATTTAATTTATCACTTGGATTAGATTAGAGTTTGTGAAGGAGATAAACAAGTACGGGTTCTATTTAGAACTTTCAAGAAAATGAGAGAAAAAACTAACTCCTAGCTTATATATTAGCGTTAAACACAATACTCCATCACACACGGGTATTTACCAGTTATCTAATATCTTTCGTACGTAGTTTGGTGACCCAAACGAAGTCCAATTTAAATAAACAAACCTGTTCTGTGACCCTTGTCACAAACTGGTCTTAATCAAATACACAAATAATTATAAACATATAATTATTAAAATCACTAATTAACATCATACAAGGGTAATTTGGTCATTTTCACCTAGGCCCGATCTCAGGATGTTACACAAATGCAATTCCAAACAAATCTCAAAGTCTTTGCGTAGATCTCAACGACTGAACGACATAATAACTTTGAGAATAGGGTGTGGGACACGTGGCATAATGTGTCGTGTTTCTATTCACACGTTCGGTTTGAAAAAGTTTGTTTTTTATCCTGTTGAATTATTTATTTGTATGCGGTTTTAATTAAGAAAACAATACGTAAAGTTATCAACAATATCTTTTACATAGATATTCACGAAATCGGTTTTTCGCACAGGTTTTCATGCAGCAATATCACGCAGCTTCAAGCGGGAATTAGTTTTCCGCACAGCTGTCCGTGCATCTATCGTGTAGCTATTGCGCACACTTATTTTGTTCTTAGCATACTGCAGTGGAGAATTCAATAGGATACTTAACCATAGATATCATACCGAACCGGGGAACTTAACCGGGTTCGGTCCATTAGGATTACACTTGGGCTTGGTCCATCTAAACCTTACTTTTTCCTTAACCCTAGTCTTTCCCCTATAAATATAGGGTTCTCTCCCTTTAAAAAGCATATCATCTCGTACTAAACGCCCCATACGGCTTGCATGGATCGCCAACTGGTCAACGGTCGCTCACGATCATCTAGGGTTTTTACCTACATCCGTGTGGGGTTTTTTTCCCGAACGCCCTAATTGACCCATTCTCGATCTGTCGATGACTAGCCTTTGATTACCCTTCCGATGTCGCTTCAGTAGAAACCGGGTTATCACAGTCAATACCAGAGTGTCTAAGACGCTAAACCTGAAAAAACCTCAATTAATATTGCATTCTGTAGTGACCCGAAATTTTTCATGTTTATATATATTAATTGAGATTGATATTTACATGATTAAATGTTTCCAACATCTTAAGCACTCAAACTTATTAAGACTTGATTAATTGAAATATGTTTCATATAGACAATTGACCACCCAAGTTGACCGGTGATTCACGAACGTTAAAACTTGTAAAAACTATATGATGACATATATATGGATATGTATATATAGTTAACATGATACTATGATAAGTAAACATATCATTAAGTATATTAACAATGAACTACATATGTAAAAACAAGACTACTAACTTAATGATTTTTAAACGAGACATATATGTAACGATTATCGTTGTAAAGACATTTAATGTATATATATCATATTAAGAGATATTCATACATGATAATATCATGATAATATAATAATTTAAAATCTCATTTGATATTATAAACATTGGGTTAACAACATTTAACAAGACCGTTAACCTAAAGGTTTAAAAACAACACTTACATGTAACGACTAACGATGACTTAACGACTCAGTTAAAATGTATATACATGTAGTGTTTTAATATGTATTTATACACTTTTGAAAGAATTCAATACACTTATCAAAATGCTTCTACTTAACAAAAATGCTTACAATTACATCCTCGTTCAGTTTCATCAACAATTCTACTCGTATGCACCCGTATTCGTACTCGTACAATACACAGCTTTTAGATGTATGTACTATTGGTATATACACTCCAATGATCAGCTCTTAGCAGCCCATGTGAGTCAACTAACACATTTGGGAACCATCATTTGGCAACTAGCATGAAATATCTCATAAAATTACAAAAATATGAGTTATCATTCATGACTTATTTACATGAAAACAAAATTACATATCCTTTATATCTAATCCATACACCAACGACCAAAAACACCTACAAACACTTTCATTCTTCAATTTTCTTCATCTAATTGATCTCTCTCAAGTTCTATCTTCAAGTTCTAAGTGTTCTTCATATATTCTACAAGTTCTAGTTACATAAAATCAAGAATACTTTCAAGTTTGCTAGCTCACTTCCAATCTTGCAAGGTGATCATCCAACCTCAAGAAATCTTTGTTTCTTACAGTAGGTTATCATTCTAATACAAGGTAATAATCATATTCAAACTTTGGTTCAATTTCTATAACTATAACAATCTTATTTCAAGTGATGATCTTACTTGAACTTGTTTTCGTGTCATGATTCTGCTTCAAGAACTTCGAGCCATCCAAGGATCCGTTGAAGCTAGATCCATTTTTCTTTTTTCCAGTAGGTTTATCCAAGAAACTTAAGGTAGTAATGATGTTCATAACATCATTCGATTCATACATATAAAGCTATCTTATTCGAAGGTTTAAACTTGTAATCACTAGAACATAGTTTAGTTAATTCTAAACTTGTTCGCAAACAAAAGTTAATCCTTCTAACTTGACTTTTAAAATCAACTAAACACATGTTCTATATCTATATGATATGCTAACTTAATGATTTAAAACCTGGAAACACGAAAAACACAGTAAAACCGGATTTACGTCGTCGTAGTAACACCGCGGGCTGTTTTGGGTTAGTTAATTAAAAACTATGATAAACTTTGATTTAAAAGTTGTTATTCTGAGAAAATGATTTTTATTATGAACATGAAACTATATCCAAAAATTATGGTTAAACTCAAAGTGGAAGTATGTTTTCTAAAATGGTCATCTAGACGTCGTTCTTTCGACTGAAATGACTACCTTTACAAAAACGACTTGTAACTTATTTTTCCGACTATAAACCTATAATTTTTCTGTTTAGATTCATAAAATAGAGTTCAATATGAAACCATAGCAATTTGATTCACTCAAAACGGATTTAAAATGAAGAAGTTATGGGTAAAACAAGATTGGATAATTTTTCTCATTTTAGCTACGTGAAAATTGGTAACAAATCTATTCCAACCATAACTTAATCAACTTGTATTGTATATTATGTAATCTTGAGATACCATAGACACGTATACAATGTTTCGACCTATCATGTCGACACATCTATATATATTTCGGAACAACCATAGACACTCTATATGTGAATGTTGGAGTTAGTTATACAGGGTTGAGGTTGATTCCAAAATATATATAGTTTGAGTTGTGATCAATACTGAGATACGTATACACTGGGTCGTGGATTGATTCAAGATAATATTTATCGATTTATTTCTGTACATCTAACTGTGGACAACTAGTTGAAGGTTACTAACGAGGACAGCTGACTTAATAAACTTAAAACATCAAAATATATTAAAAGTGTTGTAAATATATTTTGAACATACTTTGATATATATGTATATATTGTTATAGGTTCGTGAATCAACCAGTGGCCAAGTCTTACTTCTCGACGAAGTAAAAATCTGTGAAAGTGAGTTATAGTCCCACTTTTAAAATCTAATATTTTTGGGATGAGAATACATGCAGGTTTTATAAATGATTTACAAAATAGACACCGGTACGTGAAACTACATTCTATGGTTGAATTATCGAAATCGAATATGCCCCTTTTAATTAAGTCTGGTAATCTAAGAATTAGGGAATAGACACCCTAATTGACGCGAATCCTAAAGATAGATCTATCGGGCCCAACAAGCCCCATCCAAAGTACCGGATGCTTTAGTACTTCGAAATTTATATCATGTCTGAAGGAGGATCCCGGAATGATTGGGATATTCTTATATATGCATCTTGTTAATGTCGGTTACAGGTGTTCACCGTATGAATGATTTTTATCTCTATGTATGGGATGTGTATTGAAATATGAAATCTTGTGGTCTATTATTATGATTTGATATATATATAGGTTAAACCTATAACTCACCAACATTTTTGTTGACGTTTTAAGCATGTTTATTCTCAGGTGATTATTAAGAGCTTCCGCTGTCGCATACTTAAATAAGGACGAGATTTGGAGTCCATGCTTGTATGTTATTGTGTAAAAACTACATTCAAGAAATTTATTTTGTTGTAACATATTTGTATTGTAAACCATTATGTAATGGTCATGTGTAAACAGGATATTTTAGATTATCATTATTTGATAATCTACGTAAAGCTTTTTAAACCTTTATTGATGAAATAAAGGTTATGGTTTGTTTTA
Organism: Rutidosis leptorrhynchoides; assembly: GCF_046630445.1. Lineage (NCBI taxonomy): Eukaryota > Viridiplantae > Streptophyta > Magnoliopsida > Asterales > Asteraceae > Rutidosis > Rutidosis leptorrhynchoides. The sequence continues at coordinate 331,717,061 of NC_092340.1, read as the reverse complement.
AAATGAATGCAGTCTTTGAAAAACGTCTCATATAGAGGTCAAAACCTCGCAACGAAATCAATTAATATGGAACGTTTTTAATCAATAAGAACGGGACATTTCAGTTGGTATCCGAGCGTTGGTCTTAGAGAACCAGAATTTTGCATTAGTGTGTCTTATCGAGTTTGTTAGGATGCATTAGTGAGTCTGGACTTCGACCGTGTTTACTTGAAAAATGATTGCTTAACAAATTTTGTTGGAAACTATATATTTTTAACATGTGAATATTATGTGATATATTAATCTCTTAACGCGTTTGATATTATGTGATAGATGTCTACCTCTAGAACAAGTCCCATTGACTCACCTAATAATAATGAAGAGTCAAATGTAAATTGGAATGATTCGTGGACTGATTCACAAGTTCCCGAAGAGGAACCGGAAGAAGAGTCGGAACCGGAAGAAGAATCGGAACCGGAAGAAGAATCGGAACCGGATGAAGAAATAGAACCGGTGGGGGAAATAATAAAACGGTTAAGTAAAAGAAAATCCTCAACCAACCGACCAAGGTTAATTATGGTCAATGGTGTTTCCGCCAAGGAAGCAAAATATTGGGAGGATTACCAATTCTCCGATGAATCAGATTCCGACGAGAATTCCGATGATGTTATAGAAATTACCCCAACTGAATTTAAAAAGGCAAAAGAAAATAATAAGGGAGAGGGCATAAAAATAGAGAAATCTAATTCCAACCCCGATGAACTTTATATGTATCGTTAACCCCCGAAGCCCTTAAGTTGTAACAATGACCCGGGAACCTCTAAACCACCAGGTTTTTCTAAACCTTTGTGGAAAACGACAGCTCGTATTAGGGGAACATCATATATCCCTAGAAACTTGGCAAAATGAACCAAAACCGAAGAAGAAGAAACGAGCGAGTCGGAATAAGATAGTTGTATTCGTGTGGTGTAATATATGTAATATAGTGTGCTTATGCTTTATGATATATGTAAAAATTGCTTGTATTAATAAGTATTTTTTATGAATCTAACTCTTGTCTATTTTACAGTTTAAATACACAAAATGGATAGACAACCCAATATTTTAAGAGACCTACCCGGAGACATGATTGATGAAATCTTGTCTAGAGTCGGTCAGAATTCCTCGGCACAACTATTTAAGGCGAGATCAGTTTGTAAGACATTCGAAGAACGTTCCAAGAATGTCTTGGTTTATAAGAGACTTTCGTTTGAAAGATGGGGGATATCACATTGGGAAACCCATAAGTTACGATGTGTTTACTTTGACGCATATATTGCGGGGAACCCAAATGCTATTTTATGCAACGGGTTAAGAAATTATTTTGACTCAATGTATCCGAATATAGGACTTCATGATTTAGAAAAAGCGGCTAACATGCAACATAAAGAAGCATGCTATGCTTACGGGTTAGTAATGTTCGCTTCTCACCAAAGTGAGAAAAAGAACATCGGGCTACAACTGTTAAACAAAACGTTCCCACAAGTGACGGAGTCGGTAACTGGGGTAAGAAATGAGGTTTTTAGGTTATTACGAGACTGTTGGTCATTACGTAACCCTCGTCCCTTTGACGACGTTACAACATGCTGTCTTATCAACGCCCATAACGGTTATGTTCCACAAGACCAAGGATGGGAAGTAATCCTAGTAAAACCAGAATGCATGACTTGTTTCTGGACGTATGAATTACGTGTCTTTATTGCCTTTGCTGAACGACTTGTGTACTAGCTAGAATTATCTTCACAACTATCTTGTATCAAAGTTATTGTGTGCTATATTTCATGCTATATGTAAAATAAGCGGTATTGTAAGTTTGTAAAATATTGTGTAAAAGTTTGAACGCGAAATATTATTATAATCAGTTTTTCATATAGAATTGTAGTAGTTGAATTGTATATTATCTACTAAGTATGAACTTAACGGGTAGGTACTACCCGAATTTAAACTTATAAAACGCTAATATGAAGAAAAAGCTTTTATAAATGAGTTCATATTATGCTACGAAATACTATTAACTACTCTTAATATTCTGTATGATTAACTTGTTCCATTTGACTATTTTGAAGGAAATGTCACCGACTACTCGACACACCGTGAATATGAATGAAGAGGAATTCCGTACTTTTCTAGCTTCAAACATAGCCGCAGTACAGGCTGCGCTACATACCAATTATAACCTTGGATCTAGCAGTACAGGAAATCGTGTAGGATGCACCTACAAAGAATTCACTGCCTGCAAACCTTTGGAATTTGATGGAACCGAAGGACCGATTGGATTGAAACGGTGGACCGAGAAGGTCGAATCGGTGTTTGTCATAAGTAAGTGTACTGAAGAGGACAAAGTGAAGTACGCTATGCATACCTTCACAGGTTCTGCGTTAACATGGTGGAATACCTATATAGAGCAAGTGGGACAAGATGATGCGTACGCACTACCGTGGTCAACATTCAAGTACTTGATGAACGAGAAGTACCGTCCCAGAACCGAGGTCAATAAGCTCAAGACAGAACTTAGAGGGTTACGAACCCAAGGATTTGATATTACCACGTACGAAAGACGATTCACAGAATTGTGCCTATTGTGTCCGGGAGCGTTCGAAGATGAGGAAGAGAAGATCGACGCATTTGTGAAAGGATTACCGGAAAGAATCCAAGAAGATATAAGTTCACACGAGCCCGCCTCCATACAACAGGCATGTAGAATGGCTCACAAACTAGTGAACCAGATTGAGGAAAGAATTAAAGAACAGACGGCTGAAGAGGCCAATGTGAAGCAAGTCAAAAGAAAGTGGAAGGAAAACGGTGATAAGAATCACCAATACAACAACAGCAATTACAATAATAATCGCAACAATTATCCCAACAATCGCAACATCAATCGCAACTACAACAAATGGCCAAACAACAACAACAACAGCAACAACAACAGCAACTACAACAATCATCCCAACAACAATAATAACCGCAACAACAACAACAATCAGAAGCAGCTATGCCAAAGGTGTGAAAAGTATCACTCAGGGTTCTGCACCAAATTTTGCAACAAGTGTAAAAGAAATGTTCATAGCGCGGCGAAGTGTGAGGTCTACGGACCAGGGGTTAATAGAACGAAAGGAACAAATGGTGTCGGAACGAGTAATGGCGGAGCAAGTAGTGTCGGAGCAAGTTATGCCAATGTAGTTTGTTATAAATATGGAAAACCGGGCCACATTATTAGAAATTGCCCGAACCAGGAGAACACGAATGGACAAGGCCGCGAAAGAGTTTTCAATATTAATGCGGCGGAGGCACAGGAAGACCCGGAGCTTGTTACGGGTACGTTTCTTATTGACAATAAATCTGCTTACGTTTTATTTGATTCGGGTGCGGATAGAAGCTATATGAGTAGAGATTTTTGTGCTAAATTAAGTTGTCCATTGACGCCTTTGGATAGTAAATTTTTACTCGAATTAGCAAATGGTAAATTAATTTCAGCAGATAATATATGTCGGAATCGAGAAATTAAACTGGTTAGCGAAACATTTAAGATTGATTTGATACCAGTAGAGTTAGGGAGTTTTGATGTGATAATCGGTATGGACTGGTTGAAAGAAGTGAAAGCAGAGATCGTTTGTTAGAAAAATGCAATTCGCATTATACGAGAAAAAGGAAAACCCTTAATGGTGTACGGAGAAAAGGGCAACACGAAGCTACATCTTATTAGTAATTTGAAGGCACAAAAACTAATAAGAAAAGGTTGCTATGCTGTTCTAGCATACGTCGAGAAAGTACAAACTGAAGAAAAGAGCATCAATGATGTTCCCATTGCAAAAGAATTTCCCGATGTATTTCCGAAAGAATTACCGGGATTACCCCCACATCGATCCGTTGAATTTCAAATAGATCTTGTACCAGGAGCTGCACCAATAGCTCGTGCTCCTTACAGACTCGCACCCAGCGAGATGAAAGAACTGCAAAGCCAATTACAAGAACTTTTAGAGCGTGGTTTCATTCGACCAAGCACATCACCGTGGGGAGCTCCTGTTTTGTTTGTCAAGAAGAAAGATGGTACATTCAGGTTGTGTATCGACTACCGAGAGTTGAACAAACTTACCATCAAGAACCGCTACCCACTACCGATAATCGACGACTTATTTGATCAACTACAAGGCTCGTCTGTTTATTCAAAGATTGACTTACGTTCCGGGTATCATCAAATGCGGGTGAAAGAAGATGATATTCCAAAGACTGCTTTCAGAACACGTTACGGTCATTACGAGTTTATGGTCATGCCGTTTGGTTTAACTAATGCACCAGCTGTGTTCATGGACCTTATGAACCGAGTGTGTGGACCATACCTTGACAAGTTTGTCATTGTTTTCATTGATGACATACTTATTTACTCAAAGAATGACCAAGAACACGGTGAACATTTGAGAAAAGTGCTAGAAGTATTGAGGACAGAAAAACTATACGCTAAGTTTTCAAAGTATGCATTTTGGTTGGAAGAAGTTCAATTCCTCGGTCACATAGTGAACAAAGAAGGTATCCAGGTGGACCCGGCAAAGATCGAAACCGTTGAAAAGTGGAAAACCCCAAAAACTCCGAAACACATACGCCAGTTTTTAGGACTAGCTGGTTACTACAGAAGGTTCATCCAAGACTTTTCCAAAATAGCAAAACCCTTGACTGCATTAACACATAAAGGGAAGAAATTTGAATGGAAGGATGAACAAGAGAAAGCGTTTCAGTTATTGAAGAAAAAGCTAACTACGGCACCTATATTGTCATTGCCTGAAGGGAATGATGATTTTGTGATTTATTGTGACGCATCAAAGCAAGGTCTCGGTTGTGTATTAATGCAACGAACGAAGGTGATTGCTTATGCGTCTAGACAATTGAAGATTCACGAGCAAAATTATACGACGCATGATTTGGAATTAGGCGCGGTTGTTTTTGCATTAAAGACTTGGAGGCACTACTTATATGGGGTCAAAAGTATTATATATACCGACCACAAAAGTCTTCAACACATATTTAATCAGAAACAACTGAATATGAGGCAGCGTAGGTGGATTGAATTGTTGAATGATTACGACTTTGAGATTCGTTACCACCCGGGGAAGGCAAATGTGGTAGCCGACGCCTTGAGCAAGAAGGACAGAGAACCCATTCGAGTAAAATCTATGAATATAATGATTCACAATAAACTTACTACTCAAATAAAGGAGGCGCAACAAGGAGTTTTAAAAGAGGGAAATTTAAAGGATGAAATACCCAAAGGATCGGAGAAGCATCTTAATATTCGGGAAGACAGAACCCGGTATAAGGCTGAAAGGATTTGGGTACCAAAATTTGGAGATATGAGAGAAATGGTACTTAGAGAAGCTCATAAAACCAGATACTCAATACATCCTGGAACGGGGAAGATGTACAAGGATCTCAAGAAACATTTTTGGTGGCCGGGTATGAAAGCCGATGTTGCTAAATACGTAGGAGAATGTTTGACGTGTTCTAAGGTCAAAGCTGAGCATCAGAAACCATCAGGTCTACTTCAACAACCCGAAATCCCGGAATGGAAATGGAAAAACATTACCATGGATTTCATCACTAAATTGCCAAGGACTGCAAGTGGTTTTGATACTATTTGGGTAATAGTTGATCGTCTCACCAAATCAGCACACTTCCTACCAATAAGAGAAGATGACAAGATGGAGAAGTTAGCACGACTGTATTTGAAGGAAGTCGTCTCCAGACATGGAATACCAATCTCTATTATCTCTGATAGGGATGGCAGATTTATTTCAAGATTCTGGCAGACATTACAGCAAGCATTAGGAACTTGTCTAGACATGAGTACTGCCTATCATCCACAAACTAATGGGCAGAGCGAAAGGACGATACAAACGCTTGAAGACATGCTACGAGCATGTGTTATTGATTTCGGAAACAGTTGGGATCGACATCTACCATTAGCAGAATTTTCCTACAACAACAGCTACCATTCAAGCATTGAGATGGCGCCGTTTGAAGCACTTTATGGTAGAAAGTGCAGGTCTCCGATTTGTTGGAGTGAAGTGGGGGATAGACAGATTACGGGTCCGGAGATAATACAAGAAACTACCGAGAAGATCATCCAAATTCAACAACGGTTGAAAACCGCCCAAAGTCGACAAAAGTGATACGCTGACATTAAAAGAAAAGATATAGAATTTGAAATTGGAGAGATGGTCATGCTTAAAGTTGCACCTTGGAAAGGCGTTGTTCGATTTGGTAAACGAGGGAAATTAAATCCAAGGTATATTGGACCATTCAAGATTCTTGATCGTGTCGGACCAGTAGCTTACCGACTTGAGTTACCTCAACAACTCGCCGCTGTACATAACACTTTCCACGTCTCGAATTTGAAGAAATGTTTTGCTAAAGAAGATCTCACTATTCTGTTAGATGAAATCCAAATCAACGAAAAACTTCAATTCATCGAAGAACCCGTCGAAATAATGGATCGTGAGGTTAAAAGACTTAAGCAAAACAAGATACCAATTGTTAAGGTTCAATGGAATGCTCGTAGAGGACCCGAGTTCACCTTGGAGTGTGAAGATCAGATGAAGAAGAAATACCCACATCTATTTCCAGAAGATTCGTCAACACCTTCAACAGCTTAAAATTTCGGGACGAAATTTATTTAACGGGTAGGTACTGTAGTGACCCGAACTTTTTCATGTTTATATATATTAATTGAGATTGATATTTACATGATTAAATGTTTCCAACATGTTAAGCAATCAAACTTATTAAGACTTGATTAATTGAAATATGTTTCATATAGACAATTGACCACCCAAGTTGACCGGTGATTCACGAACGTTAAAACTTGTAAAAACTATATGATGACATATATATGGATATATATATATATATATAGTTAACATGATACTATGATAAGTAAACATATCATTAAGTATATTAACAATGAACTACATATGTAAAAACAAGACTACTAACTTAATGATTTTTAAACGAGACATATATGTAACGATTATCGTTGTAAAGACATTTAATGTATATATATCATATTAAGAGATATTCATACATGATAATATCATGATAATATAATAATTTAAAATCTCATTTGATATTATAAACATTGGGTTAACAACATTTAACAAGACCGTTAACCTAAAGGTTTAAAAACAACACTTACATGTAACGACTAACGATGACTTAACGACTCAGTTAAAATGTATATACATGTAGTGTTTTAATATGTATGTATACACTTTTTAAAGACTTCAATACACTTATCAAAATGCTTCTACTTAACAAAAATGCTTACAATTACATCCTCGTTCAGTTTCATCAACAATTCTACTCGTATGCACCCGTATTCATACTCGTACAATACACAGCTTTTAGATGTATGTACTATTGGTATATACACTCTAATGATCAGATATTAGCAGCCCATGTGAGTCACCTAACACATGTGGGAACCATCATTTGGCAACTAGCATGAAATATCTCATAAAATTACAAAAATATGAGTAATCATTCATGACTTATTTACATGAAAACAAAATTACATATCCTTTATATCTAATCCATACACCAACGACCAAAAACACCTACAAACACTTTCATTCTTCAATTTTCTTCATCTAATTGATCTCTCTCAAGTTCTATCTTCAAGTTCTAAGTGTTCTTCATATATTCTACAAGTTCTAGTTACATAAAATCAAGAATACTTTCAAGTTTGCTAGCTCACTTCCAATCTTGTAAGGTGATCATCCAACCTCAAGAAATCTTTGTTTCTTACAGTAGGTTATCATTCTAATACAAGGTAATAATCATATTCAAACTTTGGTTCAATTTCTATAACTATAACAATCTTATTTCAAGTGATGATCTTACTTGAACTTGTTTTCGTGTCATGATTCTGCTTCAAGAACTTCGAGCCATCCAAGGATCCGTTGAAGCTAGATCCATTTTTCTATTTTTCCAGTAGGTTTATCCAAGGAACTTAAGGTAGTAATGATGTTCATAACATCATTCGATTCATACATATAAAGCTATCTTATTCGAAGGTTTAAACTTGTAATCACTAGAACATAGTTTAGTTAATTCTAAATTTGTTCGCAAACAAAAGTTAATCCTTCTAACTTGACTTTTAAAATCAACTAAACACATGTTCTATATCTATATGATATGCTAACTTAATGATTTAAAACCCGGAAACACGAAAAACACCGTAAAACCGGATTTACGCCGTCGTAGTAACACCGCGGGCTGTTTGGGTTAGTTAATTAAAAACTATGATAAACTTTGATTTAAAAGTTGTTATTCTGAGAAAATGATTTTTATTATGAACATGAAACTATATCCAAAAATTATGGTTAAACTCAAAGTGGAAGTATGTTTTCTAAAATGGTCATCTAGACGTCGTTCTTTCGACTGAAATGACTACCTTTACAAAAACGACTTGTAACTTATTTTTCCGACTATAAACCTATAATTTTTATGTTTAGATTCATAAAATAGAGTTCAATATGAAACCATAGCAATTTGATTCACTCAAAACAGATTTAAAATGAAGAAGTTATGGGTAAAACAAGATTGGATAATTTTTCTCATTTTAGCTACGTGAAAATTGGTAACAAATCTATTCCAACCATAACTTAATCAACTTGTATTGTATATTATGTAATCTTGAGATACCATAGACACGTATACAATGTTTCGACCTATCATGTCGACACATCTATATATATTTCGAAACAACCATAGACACTCTATATGTGAATGTTGGAGTTAGCTATACAGGGTTGAGGTTGATTCCAAAATATATATAGTTTGAGTTGTGATCAATACTGAGATACGTATACACTGGGTCGTGGATTGATTCAAGATAATATTTATCGATTTATTTCTGTACATCTAACTGTGGACAACTAGTTGTAGGTTACTAACGAGGACAGCTGACTTAATAAACTTAAAACATCAAAATATATTAAAAGTGTTGTAAATATATTTTGAACATACTTTGATATATATGTATATATTGTTATAGGTTTGTGAATCAACCAGTGGCCGAGTCTTACTTCCCGACGAAGTAAAAATCTGTGAAAGTGAGTTATAGTCCCACTTTTAAAATCTAATATTTTTGGGATGAGAATACATGCAGGTTTTATAAATGATTTACAAAATAGACACAAGTACGTGAAACTACATTCTATGGTTGAATTATCGAAATCGAATATGCCCCTTTTTATTAAGTCTGGTAATCTAAGAATTAGGGAACAGACACCCTAATTGACGCGAATCCTAAAGATAGATCTATCGGGCCCAACAAGCCCCATCCAAAGTACCGGATGCTTTAGTACTTCGAAATTTATATCATGTCCGAAGGAGGATCCCGGAATGATGGGGATATTCTTATATATGCATCTTGTTAATGTCGGTTACCATGTGTTCACCGTGTGAATGATTTTTATCTCTATGTATGGGATGTGTATTGAAATATGAAATCTTGTGGTCTATTATTATGATTTGATATATATATAGGTTAAACCTATAACTCACCAACATTTTTGTTGACGTTTTAAGCATGTTTATTCTCAGGTGATTATTAAGAGCTTCCGCTGTCGCATACTTAAATAAGGACGAGATTTGGAGTCCATGCTTGTATGATATTGTGTAAAAACTGCATTCAAGAAACTTATTTTGTTGTAACATATTTGTATTGTAAACCATTATGTAATGGTCGTGTGTAAACAGGATATTTTAGATTATCATTATTTGATAATTTACGTAAAGCTTTTTAAACCTTTATTGATGAAATAAAGGTTATGGTTTGTTTTAAAATGAATGCAGTCTTTGAAAAACGTCTCATATAGAGGTCAAAACCTCGCAACGAAATCAATTAATATGGAACGTTTTTAATCAATAAGAACGGGACATTTCACATTCAAGTGTATTATTGTCCTAGATGTGAAAATATGCTTGAGCTGCAGACAAAATTACATTTTTTGCAGTTATTAAATACACAGTATTCAGTATTCAACATACAGACCTTTACACCACATCTTATATACATATATGGTTCGCAAATCTTTAGAAAAAAAAATCTTATAAATTAAATAGCACCTAATACTAGATAAGAAAATGAATAGACTAACTTGTCATTTATTATAGTGTTAAAGCCATAAATACGTTATATAATTCCATTTTTGTTCATATGTAGGTTATATATCCAATAAAATACTAGTGTACCTGTATATTTTCAAAAAGTGTGCTAATATGAACGTACTGATCTTGTTAACCGGATAAAAGAAAAATGAGCTGACGTGGCATCTTTGTGGAGAATGTAGTTAGTGATACATTCGAACAAATCATTTTTATATATAGCCTATATCGGAACATAAATGAAAGTATATAACATATTTGTAGTCATATACGATTAAAAAATATATATTAAAATTTGATTTTACCGGTTCAGCAGGTAATCGGTCACCAATAACCTACATTAGAACAGTTTTTGAAAGTATGTGACTTATACTGATATTTTATTGGGTATATAGCCTAAATTGAAATAAAATTGAAAGTATATCACGTATTTATAGTTTAACCCTTTATTATATGTCAAGTCGTCAAGGAACATAGGAGTAAATAATATCGAAGACAAGATATTACTAAAATATGGAGTAGGTTATATAATAATCTAATCTTATACATTAAATGTACATCATAAATGTATACGTATCTTTTCTTTTACATTATGTGTGTGTGTGTGTGTTTGTGATACATTTTTGCACTTGATCAATAATAATTCGTACTGAAACTATGAAAATAATACTTTTAATGGGTGTAATCAAACGATTCATCATGTTGTTCATGATGATCCAAGCCATATCAAGCCAAGTAGACGCTGTAGACGTGTTGGGCATGGCACCTCAACCTAATGATCTTAGGTTAAGAAAATCAACTGCGCCAAGTTTGAGTCATCAACTAGTTAAAAGAAGATTTTGTTTCATGCAAAGCAGATGTACCGTTCCAATGTGTACTTACATGTGCAAATATAAAGGACATGGTGATGTAGGAGAATGTAAACTTTCAATAGTATGTTGTTGCTACAAAGATGATTAATATAAGTTTATAGAGTATTAGTTTAGTTTCTTTTCTTTCTTCTTTTTAAGTGATATTCTATATCTTACTTATATATAATTTGTCGATGATGATGACATCACTTGAGTTATCATGTCATTTTGTTGAGACACTTCAAAACTTTTGGATGATGTCATCATATACCGAAAAGAATTATTTTTAAATCTAAATAGTAATATATTTATTTTGAAAACTTGAATATTAAAGTCAGTCTTTTCCTTGGAACTCAAAGAAGCCTTGCACGCCATCAATATGTATGGGTTACCCGTTGTCTTGGGACTGTTATCATACAGATTATTTCAGATTTATCCTTTTTATATCCTTCATTTCATATTTTATATTTCTACATCTAAAATTATCATCAATGTCCCTTTAATTCCGCCAATACTTCCAATAGTTTTCCAGGTTTCCTCTCTTCATATTTAAAATTAGATTATGAATTTCGTTTATATTTCTTTTATTTTTATAGCATTTGATTTTCCTATCACAATCATCTTGAAATCGAAAATGATAGGCTGAATCTTAAAGGAGAATTGCTTTGTGGTGTTTGATAAGCTTTTAACAATGAAGGCTGCTAAGTGTACGACAGGGACAAAACATGGAGAAAAGCTTATGGTGCTTTGCAACGATTCGCGGTATTGAAAATGAGATACGTTCGTTTTATGTACTATCTATACATCTGTTAGTCGCAACATTTATTGCCGTTAATATACGATTAGTGTATTTATTTAACACACACTACGTGTTTGATGAAATGGTGGAGAGAAATTTGGTGATAGGCACGTGTAAGGTATCCACATTTTTTTACACCTAACTTAGTATGAGTACTTATCAGTTAATGAGTTTGTAGATCATTTCTTATTTTGTCCTTGAAACAGAGCAAATTGTTGGTCACGGGGTATTGTGAATAGAAGAGTTAAAATTATATAATCATATGCTTAAAGTTGTTGGTGGTCAGGTACTTCTAATGTTAAATCTTAATCTTATTTTAATCTTAATAACATTGAAATGGATGTCTTTTAAGGCTTACATGTTAAAGTATGATTCCACTCAGAACCATCAATTTTGTTGGCTAGACTACTTTGGAAGTCAATGGAATCAAATTTGGAGTAAAAGTTGCTAGCCAAAGGTAATGAAATGGTCTTTTGTTGATTGGTATATGAAATGCATAAATGAATTTCTCTTTAGTTCAAAGAGACCCAGCGACAATTTCATAGGGTGTTTTGGAGATGACTAGGTTGTTGATTCTTCTAGAGTTACTGCTAAAGATATTTATACACATAGGCTGATCATACTTAGCCTTAATGTGTTGAGTGGTGAAGAAAGTTGGGAGCTTAGTTGCGTCTGCCAATGATCCAATGTTTATTGTTTTGCTCGGTGGTGGGTTAACTCAAGGAGACATTTTATTACCCATTTACTTGCTAGGATGATGAGAAAGGTAAATGAGTTGATATATAAAGAAAAGTTGAGTGTAAGAGCCTTCAACAGGTTTTGGTTTTTTTGCTCACCAACTGTGTTCATGTTATTAGTGTAATTTTTTATACAACTATATGTCACTTGAATTAAGATAAAGCAATCATTCTGATTACGTTTAAGGTATAAGTTGTCTATGTTATAAGTTTTTCTCTTCGATTGTGACAATTCAATTCATCTATTCACTTGGATTGCATTTAATGATTTTTGTATGGTCTTTGTTGTTTGACCGAAAAGTACACTGGCTCATCTACATCTTCATTCTTCATTGAACATCATAGCATGGCTATTTGTAGTTATGTCCATGAATTTTTTATAGCAACGAGCCATATGGCCCCTTTGTAAAAACAAGTTGCAATTTCATTTAGCTTCATTAATTTTGAACATGGCAATCAAGACCCATTTAGGTATAAATGCAAATTTAATTTCAACAAATGTTATATATGTTGATTGTGCATTTATCTATGTCATATATGTTGATGAGTTATTTGGACTGGATTATTGGCATGAAACTGATGGTGCCTCCACATGTTACACAAGAATAGGTCATGGGTAATGTCAACCAATTTTTGGGTGCATGGATACTTAATTTGAAAAAATAAGGATCAAAAGGTTTATGGAATATAGGGGTGGTGTGTACTGATCATAATTAAATGAAGTATTCACTTTCATAAATGTATGTTGCTCAAATGTGTCTATAAGAGTGGATTTGATATAGGCATAAGAAAGCTACCATCAAAATGTAATATGTAGTAATAGAACTCAATCATATAACTTACATTAAAACTTATACTATCTATGTTTATTAGACTTGCATTAGTAATCTTTAAATTTTAATTTTAGCCAAACCCGTGTAATTACGGGTCATGAACTAGTTCTATATATAATCATAATCAATTCTATATATATAATCAATCAGAAAGAATCGTGAACAGTGTTTTTGAAAAAACAACGGCTTTTTTGAATAAATAAATACTATAGTTGTAAAATTTAACGCAAAGGCATCATTAGCCGGGTTGTTTGGCACTCTTTACCATTACCAAAAATGGTAGTAGGTTCGATCCATGTGATTGGTTTTTTTTCTTTTTTTTTTCTTTTCTTTTTTTAATTTGGTGGCCAGAATTTTGATAGTGATTGGGCCTAGCGTAGCAGACTGGCCCAATTACTTGTTTATTTCATTTTAAAAATGCATGTCTCATCTCATCTCATAGATTATTAACAAAGAAAAATGACGCGAAAAGATAACATTAGTTATTCAAATTGACAATAAGAGTAATATCAATTTTGCTAATGCACGAAAAAGATAGCGTACTTTAATTTTGTCATTAAAAGAATTAGGGGTGAGCATGGTTCGGGTTAAGGCGGTTTGAGGCCAAAACCACACTCATAACCATTATTGCCGTTAACTAATTTTTTTAACTATTGAGTTCGGTTAAAAGCGGTTTGGTTAATTTGGTTAAATTGGTTAACGATTAATTATCAAAACGATTAATTTGGTTTACCATTTACGAAAAAAATAATTTAATAAGTTCGTTTCTATACTACATAAAATAATATTTTAATATGAGACTAAGTCATTGTCTCATACTTCTAATCGAAATAAAAGTAAATCAACGTCGTTTTTACACTCTAAATTAATGCAAAAGACCATAAATAATTAGACAAAACATAGGTTCACATAAAGTTCTTTAAATATAAACTTTCCTTCAAACTTTATTCCCTCCATCAGAGAGTCATAGATCAAAGTGTCTTTCATTGGTGTCTTTTCCGTTGGTATAAATTTATATGTATGCTTATATTTTCTCAACTTAGAAGTTAAAATAATGTTACACATTGATCTATAAGGTTTAATATTATTTTAACATGTTGATCATCTTCGATAAAATAATCATATATAAAATACTAAATGGTGCGGATGCAGTTAATTCGGTGCGGGTAACTATTATTTTCATAACCGACCCACAAAGTGAGGTTAATTCAAAAGTGTTAACCAAACCCGTAGTTATGCATTTGGTTCAGTTAAGTTGGTGCGGTTTTATCGATTAATATGGTTACGGTTCTGTTAATGCGGTTTTTTGCTGACCCTTAAAAAGAATTATGATTTCAAAAAGTGCAAAACTGAAGTAATATCGTCCGCATAGCAGTATTAACATCGCCACCTAGACGCACTTGCATACCACATCATCATCATCTTCATTAGATTATGTTACAGTTAAGGTCCTTTCGTTAAAAACCTAACAAAATCTGTTAAGTTAAAAATTATTTTCAGATCTCAAGTACAGGGAACCCTCCAATCGTCAATCGAACTCTAACTCTAACCATCGAACATATACAAATTAACGTTAAACTTCATCACTTATTATATCCATCCAACCAACAGATGCATTCACCGATTTTGAAACCTAAATCGATTTTGAAATCAGTTTTGAATCCACCACCACCGTAACTACTCAAATTTGATTTTGAAACTGCGATTAGTTTTGAAACCCAAATCTGATTTAAAAACCCTTGCAACTAGCCACCATCGGAACAAATCGAAATTTCCACCACCACTGTAACAAATCGAAGAAGATGACGAATCAAGCCATGAATACACCACTACCAAAATAAATCGGAGAAGATGAAACAGACGCCATTACCGATAGTTCCTGTGGTTTGATAAATGTATGACGTTGATCCTAAACCAAACGTCATGTAATTAATTAACAGATTAAATTAACTGACGTTAAGTTTAAGACAAGCGTCGTGCATTTATCAAACCATAGTGACTCCAGTATATTTTGAAAAAGAAAGACTACTTTTCTCCTATACTCTCACCTTCATCTTCTTCTTCATCATCATCATCATCATCATATCAAAATTATACATCCTAATTTTATAAATTTTTATTATCTTTATCATTTCAATTACAATAACTCTAGTTTTATAAACCTACGTCTTCATCATCACAATTCATGTTCTCCATAGTCCACATGTGACAATAGCATACCTACGGGATCTATACCATCCTTCCCATCAGTCATGAAATCTTTGGCAGATTCGTGCATGTCGTGAATTTAAATATCCAGCCTATTAAAATTGAATGTGATATGACTTAAAAACAACTCATCGTGTGCAAAAACCAACAACGGTTTTATAAAATAGGAATGGTTTTACATGAAAAAATGAAGATCCCTTTTAAGTATATTTTCACAAAAAACATAACAAAATTATGGAAGTATTTTGCAAATTATAAAATGATCAGTGTGCAAACATATGTTATCTATGTTGGAACTAATCAATTTAATTGATAATGCTAAGTTATATTATTTAGTAACTAATTAATGTTAGATGTGGTTTCAATTATTTGTTTGTAGGTAGTTGGATTAGTATGTCAATAATATTTGCACTGGTAACCGTATCTTGTGGAATGAGTGAGTGAGTGGATCATGAGTTATATGGTAGTGATCATGGGATGTAATTAGATACTGGGTAGTGGTTGTCTTATATCTTTTAGTATTTAAGATTGTAACATTTTTTAACTAGTGAAAAGCAAGATGTAGCCTTATTAGTGAGTTGGTTTACTTTCTATATTTTCTTGTCAAACTTGTTTTTTCATTCTGTAAATTTTTGAGTAATAATTTGGTGAGTGTGAGTTTGAGTTAAGGGGCATGTGTCCCAACAATTGTATCAAGAGCTAAGATGTAACTTTAAGTAGGGTCATTTTGTTCGTGTGAGGAAACTGAACCGGAATACAAGAAAACGGTATAACCAGGTGGGTTTGTTTTCTTGGGTGGTGGAAGAGTTTCATGAGAAGAAACTAAACCGGAGTACAAGAAATCGGTATAACCAGGTGGGTTTGTTTTCTTGGGCGGTGGAAGAGCTTCTTGAGCAATTTGATCAGGAAAGTTGGAGTTGTTAAAGGTTTCTAACAAGTTGTCAAAACTTGTTCGTGAAAAGAGATTAACAGGGGACAAAAAATCCGTAGAGCTCGTGGCCAGGGTTTGGTTTCTTGGGTGGTGTAAAAGTCTCTTGGAACAAGTCTGTCAAAAAGATACACACGGTTGTATGCATTGTGGCTATGGAGGTTCATACCGAGCTGACTGTGAACGTGGGCAGGGAAGAGGTCGGGGGTCCGGTGAGTCGAGATGGTGTTGAACATGTCCGGGAGAGCCGCAATAAATGTTACATGTGTGGTGTGGTGATTGAGTAGCATGGATAAATTGATTAAGGGGGTGATTATTGGAACTAATCAATTTAATCGATTATGCTAAGTTATATTATTTAGTAATTGATTAATGTTAGCTATGGTTTCAATTTTTGTAGGCAGTTGGATTAGTATGTCAATATTTGCACTGGTAACCGTATCTTATGGAATGAGTGAGTGAGTGGATCGTGAGTTATACGGTAGTGATCATGGGATGTAATTAGATCATGGGTAGTGGTTGTCTTATATCTTTTAGTATTTAAGATTGTAACATTTATTAACTAGTGAAAAGCAAGATGTAGCCTTATTAGTGAGTTGGCTTACTTTCTATATTATCTTGTCAAACGTATTTTTTCATTCTGTAAATTTTTGAGTAATAATTTGGTGAGTGTGAGTTTGAGTTAAGGGGTCTGTGTCCCAATAATCTACTCAATGTTGCAGAAAATGAGAACAAAAATTACGTTCAATAGTAAGTTTACAGGTTTAATAATAAGTAAAAATAATATAAAAAACTCGGTAAACAAAAATCGATATAAGTTATATACGTACATCTTATCAGCTTCTCAATTATTCGCCATGAAATTAAAGCTGTCACGAAATGAATGATTTAATGATTGTGACTGGACTGATGAAGACAAAGATTTATAAATTAGGATTATTGTACTTGAAGTGATGAAGGTAAAGTTTATAAAATTAGGATTCTTAATTTTGAGATCATGAAGATGAAGGTGTGAAAAGAGGAGAAAAATAGTCATTTTTTAAAAAATATACTGGTAGTCCATGTGGTTTAATAAATATATGGTGCTAGTCCTAAACTTAACGCTAGTTGATTCGTCTCGTTAACTAATTACATAGCGTTAGGTTTAGGACCATCACCGTGCTATTATAAAACCACAGGATCAGCCGTTATAATTTCAAAAAGAAAAGGACGATCAGTATAATTTTAGGTAAATTACGGAAACTAATGATATAATTAACTCAAATATAAACTATATTAGATGAGGAACAAGCATGAACAAAAGATTAATTCAAATCGTATAATTCTAAAGTCATCCATGGATCTTATCCTTAAAAAGGTTTGATAATTTGACTCACTAAACAATGTATTACGTTGATGACTTTTTTTGAAAGGCAGTATCGACATCACCCCCCCCCCCCCCCCCCCCCCAGGATTCGAACCCTTGCCAGTTATTTCAAGAACGTGGGCTCAGACAATGCCTCGGTGATATTACGTTAATGACTTGATGTTAACCCAAAGATATATCCAACTTATTTACTTGAATCAACAACAATTTTAAGTAATCGAAACAGTCCTTTTTCTCTAAATACGAATTTCAAGTAATCCGAACGAAACTTTTTTCAGGGAAACAGCTGGGGCGGGTTATACAACTGCGAGAGATAACCGCGTTGATGGTTTAGTTCCCCTAGATGATCCCAAACTGCTTTTCAGAAAAAAAAAAAAAAAAAAAAAAAAAAAAAAAAAAAAAAAAAAAAAAACATGAAGGTTGATTTCAAAGTGTTTACATTTTTCATGGAAAATGATTAGCAGATAAGAAGAGTGTTAACTTATTATCACAAAATTGATTTTTTTTTTTTTTTTTTTTTGAAAGATATCACAATGCTGATTAAGAGGAACTAAATTTTCAATCTTAAAATACTTTAATAACTTGACAACCCAAATAATTTTACAAGTAGTAGCTGTTATAAGGCCATGTAGTAAAAAACAATTTCTTCATAAAAAGTGTATATGTATATTAGCAATAAAATCGTATTTGGTAAGACATGTATGCATACACAATTCACCTACAATTCACCTATGTACTTGCTGACCCATTGTCATTTTAACTCATTTGTTTCCACATATTAAATCTTTTACCCAAATTGCACCCATTTCTTTTGGGTATCCTGATATTAGCACCCGTAGTTCATTGTCATTAATTAGAAACTCTACATATAAGCAATCTATCTGCTTGTAAATTAGGTATCACACCTTTCTATCACGGTCAACACTTATCTCTTCGAAATTATATTAGATAGTATAGATTGTTCTTCCTCGTGAAAAAAGGTTTATATAAAAAAACTTGAAACAACAAAGAGTTAATGGTTTGGCAGTATCGAGGTCACCCTTACAACCTTGAGGTTAAGGGTTCGAGTCCTGCTTAAGACATTTCGTGATGTATATATTCGTGTTAGTATTAGGTGGGTATGTGAGTTTGCCTTAAAAAAAAATAAATAAATAAAATAAAATACTTGAAACATTGAATTTAGGGTTCATGTAAAAACATTAATTGGAGCAAGAGAGAAAGGTATGGCGCAGGTCAAGATTCTCTTGGTATTTATTGAAGATCAGAAACATGCCACAGGTCTTTCTGCATCTACCTACTTACTACCCCTCTTAATTGATTCTACTTCAATATCGCTACATATATTTGAAACTTTTGGTGAAAAAACGATAATAAAATATATAAAAAGAAATCTTTTCATCAAATTGATGAAAACCCCGAACAAACACAACAGAAACAAGGACTAACAAAAGCCTAAAAAATGCATAAATCATGCATGGAAACAAACCTTAAAAACCAACAAAATGTGAAGTAATCAAATATTTTACAAAATAAATGATTTATATACTAAAATACTAAATAAATAAATATTTACAACCTAAAAGCGTAAATCAAGTGAAGTAATAAAATATGGTTTTTGAACCATATATTAGATAGGATTATAAATTATTAAGGAAATTATACTTATAACATCTGATTTCATTAAATTCATAAAAATTTAACGCATCTAACACAATGCCAGTCGTAAATTAAACATAAAATATTGAGATTACTTGCGGTAATACACGACTATCAAGTTGACTCCAGTGAACCACTACGACTAAGGTTGTAAAAGTTGCTAGTTGAGACCAATCTCTCAAGATCATGTAGACTATTTGACAAAGTCGAAAACAAGTTAAACGGTTCAACTTTGACATTGACTATATTTATCTACTTTGACCAAATAATGCCAACTTTAAACTAATATTACGACTATGACCAATTAAACCAGACATTTGAGAAATTTGACCAACGATGTTAGAGTTTTGACTTTTTTGACCACATAGATTAGACTTTCGACACTTTGAACGAATAATAACTCCAAGTCGGAGACTAATCAATCGTAGTACTTTAAAATCCCGACTAATCGGTCGTAGTACTATAAGATCCCGACTAATCGGAGACTAATCGACCTAGTCGGTGGACCTTAAAAACCATAACTACCTTAATCCTCACAACTTACGGACCTTTGGTAATAACCATTGTCTTCTCACATTCACTTCAGCCACATAATACGGTAACTTCGATGATTGTAGAGTGTCAACTAGATAGACCATATTACAAATATAAATAAACATATAACACAAAAACAAAGCTACAATCTTACAAATAAATTGATGAAATATAAACAGCCATCGCTCTATCATAACATAATTAAAAGTTGTTTCTTCACTAGTTAAACTTTATACGTACATCACACAAATTAACATTTGTTCATATACTTTATAGGTAAGAATTGGATGTGGTTTTTGCAGCTGATCTTAAATATAATCACATTATGTGAAATAACATAAACTTTTGCCCTTTTTATAGATTATAATACAATAAAATACAATTTATTAATTATTATGTGTAAACCAAACTTGTGAATTGAAGTTGATATGTATATGATAAATATGTTGATTTTACATCTAAACCAGTCATTTTCCATGACTTGCTTTATGTCAGCTACATTAATTACTAGCAACTTTGTTGTACAAATTTAATTCACGATTTGATACACAACGACTATAGTATTTGTCTATATAAGAATGGGCCAATAGCCTAGTGGTGAATGACTCACTCTCCCTTAGGGGAGGTGAGGATTCGATTCCCACTATGTGAGGATTTTCCAAATAATTGGATCAAAAATCATTCTTACCGGACCCAAATGATCCCTTGGTCCCACGCATGCGAAGATTGCAACAATAACAATGCAGGTTCGAATCTCGGGCCTGGCATGCTGTGAGAAAATGGGTGATGGTGTTTCGCCAGGCTCCAGTGGGCTACCGGGGACCGCTGGATGGGTTGACAAAGTCAACACAGGGCTAACATGTCCCTACCGATACACATGTTTATTGCAACAATAGTATTTGTCTATATATGCCAACACTTGTGCTACTTCTTTTGTATATGTAACATCCCGCGTTTTTCCGTTAAATTTATTTTTAACACTATCTTTTTTTTTTAAATAATACCTTTCGTTATTTAAATTCGTAGTTTCCGTTGACCAACGTTCTTAATTTTCCCATTATTTAATTATAACATCACTCGTTTACTCGAGCGTTTTTGAAATATTCGTTCGGTTAATTCCCGCACCCGCTCTTAAACTCGAGGGACTATTGGTGTCAAGTGAGCAAAGAAGTAACTAGTGGTTGACTAGTCAATCACCTCCTCCCCACCATTTATTATTTTCTTTTCATTTTCCTTTTTCTCTCCATTTTTACTCCCAAACTTCAATCCTTTTGATCTTCATCACACATTCATCATCTAAATCGGATTTAGCAAGCAAACATCAAAACAAATTACATATTTGGAATCCTCTCTTCATCCTCTTCGATTTGGTACCAATTTCATAGCTTGGGGTAAGGTTTCTAAAAACTCTAGATTTCTCTAAATTCGTGTTTTTGACTTGAAATTGTGTTAGTTAGTGTCTATGGCTCGTGTATAACATGAATATATATTTTGTTTGCTCGATTCGTTGTTTTGAGTAACTAGTTTGAACATTTGAAATGGGTGTGCTTAATCCTTAATTTTGGATGAGTTAATGTTGTTAAATTGTTAGAGTTTATGTTTTAAAAGTGTTACTAGCATCTTTAGCATCAATTTGATGTGTAGGTTGATTTGGAAAACATCATTAACATGATTATTGGTTTTGTGATTCTTGATTAGGGTTTGATGAACTCTAAAAGGAAATTTTGATGCTTTGAATGCCATGAAATGTTATTAGTTAGTGATTAGTTGTATTGTATGTTTCATTACCTTCAAAAACGGCATATCATATGTGTGAATTGCATTCCCGAATCTTAAAATGCGTTTTGTAAACTTGAAACGATGGTTTTGAACATTTAATGACCACTTGACGAGATTTTTGCTATTGTAAATGACGTTTTTGCTTGATGAAAAGTGGTTAGTTGTATTCCTTGTCAAAATACCTTTCCAACGATATAAGATACTTGTTTTGAATGTTTACGGTTTAGGATTTATGGGTATTTGAAGTTGGATTCGTGCTTGAGTGTGAAAACTGCCAGAATTCTCTGCACAGGTAATGGCGCGGCGCGCCATGTACCCGCGCGGCGCGCCAAAGTGGTCTGTCCAACTTTGTCGATTTTTGAATAATGTTTGCTATGCTACGCACCTCCGATTCACATGTAACTTGTTCTAACATGCTCATATATGATTAAAAACCTCAGAAAAATAGTTCGGGACCCGACCCGAACGTGTTGACTTTTCGTTGACTTTGACCGACCGAAGTTCGACTTTTTGTCAAACTTAACCAAATGATTGTGCGACCTTCCTAACTTGTTTCTATACTTGTATCTTGCATGAAACTTGACAAATTGATTCACATGCTACATAATCGAGTCGTAACGAGCCATAGGACTAATTGAACACATTTCACCCGACCTTGTGTCGTAACCGGTTAATTGATACAACTTATTTGTTTAGGTCAAGGCTAAGCAACTTTCATGCACACGTTTACTTTGTGAAGTACATTTATACTCGTGCACTCGAGGTGAGATCATAGTCCCACCTTTTCAACAACTTTTTATACTTTTAAATTGTGGGCTGAGAAATATATACTTTGTTACATTTTGTACTACTTACTTTTATACTTTGAACACAAGTACGATGAAACAAACATTCCACAGCGAGTTAGAACAAAAATCCTCAATTCGATTATCATTAGTTACACTTGCAGGGTGTAAGCGAGAACTTATATTGTGTGGCCATACGGGTTTGACAAACCCTCATTCAAACGGTTCGCTACCGTTTACGAATGGAATATATTTTCGAGAAACAGTGTATGTTCTAACACTATTGTGATGGGGTTCTATGGAAGGAATGTTAAGCATTGATAATTGGGTGCTCGCGAACAAACTTTTGGAATGCAACTTTTGGATGATCAATTTTATGGAAATACTAAATCTTGTGGTTCAAAATATAACTTTTATTAATACACCTATGATTTCACCAACGTTTTTCGTAGACAGTTTTCTATATGTTTCTCAGGTTCATACATGGCTATTTGATACATGCTTCCGCGTACTTTCATACTTGCTTGAGGTCGAGCATACATGCATACACTCTGATTTCTTGCTTGGAGTCAAGCATACATACATACTTACGCTATTTATAGCAACTGTGATTTTCAACTAATTATGTCGCAAGTTATTTCATTTATACATTACCACTTTTATAAACTTAAACTTGTTGTCGATCCGTTTGGTAAACTAAACTTTGCAAGTCTTGTACTTTTCAAATGAATGCGACATAGTTTTGGTCAAACGAGTCTCATATAGGGACTACGACCACGTAACGGGACCTAAGTTAGCGGCGCCGTCAATGACGATTTTGTCGGGTCGCTACAGATGGTATCAGAGCGTTGGTTGTAGGGAACTAGGATGTGCATTAGTGTGTCTGACAGAGTCGTTGGGACGCATTAGTGAATCTAGACTACAAACGGATAGTTAGCCATTGCATTCTGACATACATTTGCTATAGATAGCACTTACTTGACTACTTGTGCATTATACTTGAATCATTCTTAGGCAAACTTTTTAATGGTACCCAACTTTCATCATACGAATCCGTATTCTGCCACTTTCTGGTAACACACGTAAATTCAAGATTCATACACGTATGGATGACGACGACTTCATTAGTCACACTTGTTCGGGAACTCTGTCTCCTGGATTGTTATTTGCCACCGTTTCAACTTACTATCGGTTTCCCACTGGTGTTTCTTACTATCTACTTTTTAGTGTTACTACCATTACTACTCTAGGTGAGTATCGTCATCAACATTTATCACTACGGTTGCGTGCTACTCGTTATCATGACTCGTTACTCTTTTCATACCTGAATACCTTATTGTCTGACTCGAACCGCATTGACGTGAACAATCATTTATACACTTCCCTCGGGGAACGCTTCCTTAGAGTTGCAGAAATTCTTTCGATTTAATACGAGTCACGTTTGAGACGTCGTTACATTTTGTTCATTTTAGATCTTCACAGTTACACGAACTTGATGTTATGGAGTGATGTGGGAATGGAGGTATGAGTTAGCGTAATATAACGACACTCGATCAACGTGGTCATATTACGGTAAGACATACCAAAGTTCTAATGACACGTGATGGTGGTTAGACTCGATCAACCTAATCACCACCATGTGCCATGTACATGATTTCATATATTCATGTTTGGACATCTGAAAACTCCGAAAGTACTGACAACAACCATACCGGGGACACACCTTCGAATATTGTCGAACCATATTTATGCTTCCGAATGAATGACGAATTCTTTCAACTTCAAACATACGTTATACATGAATACTATCTCGTCCTCGCACAGTTTTATCAACGAACTACAATATACCTGTTATGCTCACACCGAGGTGGAAACTTCTCTCGTATTACACTCGTACTTTCGTATAAGGAAATCTTTGATTCTAAATTTTCAATGGAGAGATAGACTCTTCACGTTATACTAGTACTCGCCTCGAGGGTGAATAGCCCCGACGAACGTTTTCAGAAACCGATGAGAACTTGCTCCGACAAACGTTTTTGGAAACAGATAAATCTTTCGCGACACAAATTTCTTGAGAAACTTGTTCTAACTAACGTTTTCGAGTCCTGATGTACCCGTTCAAACATACCTTACAGAAATGTACCTCATTTCAGATCGAGATTCTTGTTTCACTTCTAGATTTCAGAGTGCTTTACGAAAAGCCTCGGGACCGCGTTTAAACATGAGTACAACACATCAACGCATCTCGAAGGGCCAAACAAACATACGATTCAAACCTTGGGAATCATAAAACGAATTCGTGTTATCGACTTCAAAATTTCTTGAGAAAAGTCATTGCCTTTACTAAATTCTCTTACGCCGATGGTTATCATTCAAGTCTTAAACGTCACACCTTTTGAAATCTTATGTGACCGGAAACGTCATTCTCCTTTTGTAGAACCTAGTTAATGATAATCAAACCACCGAACCCGAGCTAATTCATGGAACAACCAAGAAACTTCTTTAACCTCATAAAGGCTCGAGAAGACCGTAGTTGCCAAAGGAGCTATGCCACTGTTAGACGTAAACTTTTCAAATTCCATGTGGAAAAACCGCGTAACGTAAAAAGTCACATCTTGAGGAGGTGTAATTCATTTCGGGAAACGTAGAAAGCTAAATCCGCGATATTTTGATCCTTTTAAAAATCTTGGGGCGTTTTGGACCCGTTGCTAGCCATTTAGATTTTCCGACTCGTTTGAGTCTCCGTTCATCCTACATTCCATGCGCTAAACTTAAAGACGTGTCTCGCGAAACAAAAACTTATTATTCCTATCGATGAAACTATGAATCGTGAAACCAAACTTTAAACCAACGTAAAATCGCGACTGTCGAAGTTCGTTGAAATACCCGAGGGAGTACCTTCACTTATTCGTAGAACCGACAACGCAAGATCTCGAGGAAGAAACAACGACTACTACTTCCAACTAAATTTCGGGACGAAATTTCTTTTAAGGTGTAGGTAATGTAACATCCCGCGTTTTTCCGTTAAATTTATTTTTAACACTATCTTTTTTTTTTAAATAATACCTTTCGTTATTTAAATTCGTAGTTTCCATTGACCAACGTTCTTAATTTTCCCGTTATTTAATTATAACATCACTCGTTTACTCGAGCGTTTTTGAAATATTCGTTCGGTTAATTCCCGCACCCGCTCTTAAACTCGAGGGACTATTGGTGTCAAGTGAGCAAAGAAGTAACTAGTGGTTGACTAGTCAATCACCTCCTCCCCACCATTTATTATTTTCTTTTCATTTTCCTTTTTCTCTCCATTTTTACTCCCAAACTTCAATCCTTTTGATCTTCATCACACATTCATCATCTAAATCGGATTTAGCAAGCAAACATCAAAACAAATTACATATTTGGAATCCTCTCTTCATCCTCTTCGATTTGGTACCAATTTCATAGCTTGGGGTAAGGTTTCTAAAAACTCTAGATTTCTCTAAATTCGTGTTTTTGACTTGAAATTGTGTTAGTTAGTGTCTATGGCTCGTGTATAACATGAATATATGTTTTGTTTGCTCGATTCGTGGTTTTGAGTAACTAGTTTGAACATTTGAAATGGGTGTGCTTAATCCTTAATTTTGGATGAGTTAATGTTGTTAAATTGTTAGAGTTTATGTTTTAAAAGTGTTACTAGCATCTTTAGCATCAATTTGATGTGTAGGTTGATTTGGAAAACATCATTAACATGATTATTGGTTTTGTGATTCTTGATTAGGGTTTGATGAACTCTAAAAGGAAATTTTGATGCTTTGAATGCCATGAAATGTTATTAGTTAGTGATTAGTTGTAGTGTATGTTTCATTACCTTCAAAACGGCATATCATATGTGTGAATTGCATTCCCGAATCTTAAAATGCGTTTTGTAAACTTGAAACGATGGTTTTGAACATTTAATGACCACTTGACGAGATTTCTGCTATTGTAAATGATGTTTTTGCTTGATGAAAAGTGGTTAGTTGTATTCCTTGTCAAAATACCTTTCCAACGATATAAGATACTTGTTTTGGATGTTTACGGTTTAGGATTTATGGGTATTTGAAGTTGGATTCGTGCTTGAGTGTGAAAACTGCCAGAATTCGCTGCACAGGTAATGGCGCGGCGCGCCATGTACCCGCGCGGCGCGCCAAAGTGGTCTGTCCAACTTTGTCGATTTTTGAATAATGTTTGCTATGCTACGCACCTCCGATTCACATGTAACTTGTTCTAACATGCTCATATATGATTAAAAACCTCAGAAAAATAGTTCGGGACCCGACCCGAACGTGTTGACTTTTCGTTGACTTTGACCGACCGAAGTTCGACTTTTTGTCAAACTTAACCAAATGATTGTGCAACCTTCCTAACTTGTTTCTATACTTGTATCTTGCATGAAACTTGACAAATTGATTCACATGCTACATAATCGAGTCGTAACGAGCCATAGGACTAATTGAACACATTTCACCCGACCTTGTGTCGTAACCGGTTAATTGATACAACTTATTTGTTTAGGTCAAGGCTAAGCAACTTTCATGCACACGTTTACTTTGTGAAGTACATTTATACTCGTGCACTCGAGGTGAGATCATAGTCCCACCTTTTCAACAACTTTTTATACTTTTAAATTGTGGGCTGAGAAATATATACTTTGTTACATTTTGTACTATTTACTTTTATACTTTGAACACAAGTACGATGAAACAAACATTCCACAGCGAGTTAGAACAAAAATCCTCAATTCGATTATCATTAGTTACACTTGCAGGGTGTAAGCGAGAACTTATATTGTGTGGCCATACGGGTTTGACAAACCCTCATTCAAACGGTTCGCTACCGTTTACGAATGGAATATATTTTCGAGAAACAGTGTATGTTCTAACACTATTGTGATGGGGTTCTATGGAAGGAATGTTAAGCATTGATAATTGGGTGCTCGCGAACAAACTTTTGGAATGCAACTTTTGGATGATCAATTTTATGGAAATACTAAATCTTGTGGTTCAAAATATAACTTTTATTAATACACCTATGATTTCACCAACGTTTTTCGTTGACAGTTTTCTATATGTTTCTCAGGTTCATACATGGCTATTTGATACATGCTTCCGCGTACTTTCATACTTGCTTGAGGTCGAGCATACATGCATACACTCTGATTTCTTGCTTGGAGTCAAGCATACATACATACTTACGCTATTTATAGCAACTGTGATTTTCAACTAATTATGTCGCAAGTTATTTCATTTATACATTACCACTTTTATAAACTTAAACTTGTTGTCGATCCGTTTGGTAAACTAAACTTTGCAAGTCTTGTACTTTTCAAATGAATGCGACATAGTTTTGGTCAAACGAGTCTCATATAGGGACTATGACCACGTAACGGGACCTAAGTTAGCGGCGCCGTCAATGACGATTTTGTCGGGTCGCTACAGTATAGAAGGAATCTGCATTTAATTTCTGCGACTATACTATTATGCTAAAACTCTATAACATTAACCAATATTATTGTTAAAATATTAATGTATTTCTAGAATTATCTACAAAATTATCTAGATATTTATATCAAAAATATCTAGATATTATTAACAAAATTATCTAGATAGTTCTAACAAAAATATCTAGATATCATTAACAAAAATATCTAGAAAATTCTATCAAAAAAATCTAGATATTTTTACCCACATTTGAGGCCTATAAATAGGCATATGATCTTGCATTTGATGCAACAACAAAAAACACACATTCACAACACAATTCTAAATCAATAAAATCATTTCTTTCTAAACAACAAATCTTCAATATTTCCCTTATAAACATCACCTCAAAACATTCAAACTTCAAAACTAATCAACACTTTTAATTAATCAAAACACTACAACTAATTCTAACAAGTGGTATCAGAGCCATTTTGGGCGTTCGTTCGAATACACCATGACTACCGTCGGTGCGTACAATATTCCCGTCCCCATCTTTGATGGTGATAACTACGATTTTTGGAGTATCCGAATGAAGACATATTTTCAAGCACAAAGCTTGTGGGATATTGTCGAAGTCGGGTTTACAACTCCGAAAGACGTCAGAACTCTGTCCGCGGAAGAACAAGAAAAATACAACAAAAATGTAGTCAGAAATGCTGTTGCTCTAGGCTACATTCAACAAGCCTTGACACCGTCCATCTTTCCACGAATCATGGGAGCTACGACAGCCAAAGAGGCGTGGAAGATTCTTCAAAAAGAATTTCAAGGAAATGCCAAGGTGAGATCCGTCAAACTACTTACTTTAAGACGAGATTTTGAAAATTTAAATATGAAAGAAACCGAGACCGTAAAAGATTACTATTCTAGAATTAAAGAAATAGTAAATCAAATGAGAGCCTATGGAGATAACATAACTGATAAGAGGATCGTAGAAAAAATACTTATCAGTATGACAGAAAAATATGATCATGTCATTACTGCTATCGAAGAGTCAAAAGACATCGAGACTCTGTCGGTACCAGAATTAATTGGCTCTCTTGAAGCATATGAGGCTAGACTGAGTCGGCGTAGTGAAAACTCACTTGAAAGTACCTTTCAGTCTAAACTCAAAATAAGGTCTCAGAAATCTAATAATGAGGGGAAAAGAAATCTCGAAGAAAAGTCGAGAGGAGGAGAAAAATCCAGAACCGGGTTTGATCAGAGAAGAAAAAACTATCCTCCATGTGGTATCTGCAAAAAGACAAACCACTTGGAGAAAGATTGTTTCCACAAAGGGAAGCCACAATGCAATAATTGCAAAAGATTTGGGCATATAGCAAAAGATTGCCGATTAAAACAAAAACATCGAGCTAACTTCACGAAAGAAAGTGAAGATATTCCGGAGAACAAAAATCAGCTATTCTATGCCTGTCATGTCACAAATAAACAAAGGGACGATACTTGGTTGATCGACAGTGGGTGCAGCAACCACATGACAGGAGATGAAAAGTTATTTGATAGTATCAACACCTCCGTAAAGTCCCGCGTCAAACTAGGGAATGGAGCGCTTGTTGACACTAAAGGCAAAGGTACGATAACTGTTCAAACTAATAACGTCACTCGATCTGTTAATGACGTTCTTTTAGTACCAAGCCTTGCAAGTAACTTGCTAAGTGTTGGACAAATGATGGAGCACGGATACTCTTTACTCTTCGAAGACAAATAATGCTTTATTCGTGACAAAAAAAATAACTATAAATTAATAGACGAAGTGCCAATGGAGAACCGCAACTTTCCGCTTCGTTGGCAGTATATCCAAGACACAGCCATGAAAGTTCAAGTTGAAGAATCATGGCTATGGCATCGAAGATTTGGCCACTTTAACTTTCACGCACTAAAAATTCTCCAACAGAAGAAAATGATGAGAGACTTGCCTAACATAGAAGAGATCACTGACACGTGTGAAAGCTGTATGATGGGTAAGCAACATCAAAAATCTTTCCCTCGTGATAAAGCTTGGAGAGCGAAAGGTATACTGGAGCTGGTGCACACTGACGTTTGTGGACCAATGAGGACCCCGTCTCTTAATCAAAACAGGTAATTTATTCTCTTCATCGATGATTATTCTAGAATGACGTGGGTGTATTTCATGCGTGAAAAATCGGAAGTATTTACGATATTCAAGAAGTTTAAGAACTTCGTAGAAAAAAGCAGTGGCCATTATATAAAAACGCTAAGGAGTGATAGAGGAAAAGAATACACCTTTACACAGTTTAACAAATTCTGTGAAGACGAAGGAGTTAAACGCCAACTTACTGTTGGTTACGCCCCAGAACAAAATGGCGTCTCCGAACGCAAAAATAGAACTGTAATGGAAATGGCCAAAACAATGATACATGAAAAAGGCCTTCCAAACAGTTTCTGGGCCGAAGCTGTATACACGGCTGTATATATACTAAATCGATGTCCCACGAAAGCCGTAGAAAACAAGACTCCGATAGAGGCATGGAGTGGAAGGAAACCGTCGGCGAAACATCTGCGAGTATTTGAGAGTATTTGCTACATCCATGTTCCTAAGGAGAAACGTCACAAACTCCAAGAAAAATCAGAAAAAGGAATATTTTTGGGCTATAGCACACAGTCAAAAGGCTATCGAGTCTATAACCTGAAGACCAATAACATCGTGATAAGTCGAGACGTGGAGTTTGACGAAGACGCTTCTTGGAATTGGGCGAAAGATAAAGTCGAAAAACAAACATATTTGCCGAGGATATCTATAGAAACTCCAGCTCAACAGCCACTACAAACGGAGCTTCCTAGTCATGAAAGTACTGGAGAAACAAGCCCTACTACGCCAACTTCTCCATCAGCAACACTACCATTAGCACAAGACGAATCAAGTCCAGAGTCAACACCTGGAAGAGTTAAAAAGTTAACAGAGGTATACGAGACTTGCAACTTCACAACTATTGAACCCGAAAGCTATGAAGTTGCATCCAAAGATGAAAAGTGGGTGGCTACTATGAACGAAGAAATCAGAATGATTGAGAAAAACAACACATGGGAGTTAGTTGACCATCCCGAAGATAAAGAAATCATTGGAGTTAAATGGGTTTACAAAACAAAGCTCAACCCTGACGGTTCTATACAAAAACACAAAGCATGGCTAGTAGCTAAAGGCTACTCACAACAACAAGGAGTCGACTACAACGAAACTTTTGCACCAGTAGCTCGACTAGACACTATAAGTGTAGTGACCCGAACTTTTCCATGTTTATATATATTAATTGAGATTGATGTTTACATGATTAAATGTTTCCAACATGTTAAGCAATCAAACTTGTTAAGACTTGATTAATTGAAATAGGTTTCATATAGACAATTGACCACCCAAGTTGACCGGTGATTCACGAACGTTAAAACTTGTAAAAAAACTATATGATGACATATATATGGTTATATATATAGTTAATATGATATTATGATAAGTAAACATATCATTAATTATATTAACAATGAACTACATATGTAAAAACAAGACTACTAACTTAATGATTTTGAAACGAGACATATATGTAACGTTTATCGTTGTAACGACATTTAATGTATATATATCATATTAAGAGATATTCGTACATCATAATATCATGATAATATAATAATTTAAAATCTCTTTTGTTATTATAAACATTGGGTTAACAACATTTAACAAGATCGTTAACCTAAAGGTTTCAAAACAACACTTACATGTAACGACTAACGATGACTTAACGACTCAGTTAAAATGTATATACATGTAGTGTTTTAATATGTATTTATACACTTTTGAAAGACTTCAATACACTTATCAAAATACTTCTACTTAACAAAAATGCTTACAATTACATTCTCGTTCAGTTTCATCAACAATTCTACTCGTATGCACCCGTATTCGTACTCGTACAATACACAGCTTTTAGATGTATGTACTATTGGTATATACACTCCAATGATCAGCTCTTAGCAGCCCATGTGAGTCACCTAACACATGTGGGAACCATCATTTGGCAACTAGCATGAAATATCTCATAAGATTACAAAAATATGAGTAATCATTCATGACTTATTTACATGAAAACAAAATTACATATCCTTTATATCTAATCCATACACCAACGACCAAAAACACCTACAAACACTTTCATTCTTCAATTTTCTTCATCTAATTGAACTCTCTCAAGTTCTATCTTCAAGTTCTAAGTGTTCTTCATAAATTCCAAAAGTTCTAGTTTCATAAAATCAAGAATACTTTCAAGTTTGCTAGCTCACTTCCAATCTTGTAAGGTGATCATCCAACCTCAAGAAATCTTTGTTTCTTACAGTAGGTTATCATTCTAATACAAGGTAATAATCATATTCAAACTTTGGTTCAATTTCTATAACTATAACAATCTTATTTCAAGTGATGATCTTACTTGAACTTGTTTTCGTGTCATGATTTTGCTTCAAGAACTTTGAGCCATCCAAGGATCCATTGAAGCTAGATCCATTTTTCTCTTTTCCAGTAGGTTCATCCAAGGAACTTAAGGTAGTAATGATGTTCATAACATCATTCGATTCATACATATAAAGCTATCTTATTCGAAGGTTTAAACTTGTAATCACTAGAACATAGTTTAGTTAATTCTAAACTTGTTCGCAAACAAAAGTTAATCCTTCTAACTTGACTTTTAAAATCAACTAAACACATGTTCTATATCTATATGATATGCTAACTTAATGATTTAAAACCTGGAAACACGAAAAACACCGTAAAACCGGATTTACGCCGTCGTAGTAACACCGCGGGCTGTTTTGGGTTAGTTAATTAAAAACTATGATAAACTTTGATTTAAAAGTTGTTATTCTGAGAAAATGATTTTTATTATGAACATGAAACTATATCCAAAAATTATGGTTAAACTCAAAGTGGAAGTATGTTTTCTAAAATGGTCATCTAGACGTCGTTCTTTCGACTGAAATGACTACCTTTACAAAAACGACTTGTAACTTATTTTTCCGACTAGAAACCTATACTTTTTTTGTTTAGATTCATAAAATACAGTTCAATATGAAACCATAGCAATTTGATTCACTCAAAACGGATTTAAAATGAAGAAGTTATGGGTAAAACAAGATTGGATAATTTTTCTCATTTTAGCTACGTGAAAATTGGTAACAAATCTATTCCAACCATAACTTAATCAACTTGTATTATATATTATGTAATCTTGAGATACCATAGACACGTATACAATGTTTCGACCTATCATGTCGACACATCTATATATATTTCGGAACAACCATAGACACTCTATATGTGAATGTTGGAGTTAGCTATACAGGGTTGAGGTTGATTCCAAAATATATATAGTTTGAGTTGTGATCAATACTGAGATACGTATACACTGGGTCGTGGATTGATTCAAGATAATATTTATCGATTTATCTCTGTACATCTAACTGTGGACAACTAGTTGTAGGTTACTAACGAGGACAGCTGACTTAATAAACTTAAAACATCAAAATATATTAAAAGTGTTGTAAATATATTTTGAACATACTTTGATATATATGTATATATTGTTATAGGTTCGTGAATCAACCAGTGGCCAAGTCTTACTTCCCGACGAAGTAAAAATCTGTGAAAGTGAGTTATAGTCCCACTTTTAAAATCTAATATTTTTGGGATGAGAATACATGCAGGTTTTATAAATGATTTACAAAATAGACACAAGTACGTGAAACTACATTCTATGGTTGAATTATCGAAATCGAATATGCCCCTTTTTATTAAGTCTGGTAATCTAAGAATTAGGGAACAGACACCCTAATTGACGCGAATCCTAAAGATAGATCTATTGGGCCTAACAAACCCCATCCAAAGTACCGGATGCTTTAGTACTTCGAAATTTATATCATATCCGAAGGGTGTCCCGGAATGATGGGGATATTCTTATATATGCATCTTGTTATTGTCGGTTACCAGGTGTTCACCATATGAATGATTTTTATCTCTATGTATGGGATGTGTATTGAAATATGAAATCTTGTGGTCTATTGTTACGATTTGATATATATAGGTTAAACCTATAACTCACCAACATTTTTGTTGACGTTTTAAGCATGTTTATTCTCAGGCGATTATTAAGAGCTTCCGCTGTCGCATACTTAAATAAGGACAAGATTTGGAGTCCATGCTTGTATGATATTGTGTAAAAACTGCATTCAAGAAACTTATTTTGTTGTAACATATTTGTATTGTAAACCATTATGTAATGGTCGTGTGTAAACAGGATATATTAGATTATCATTATTTGATAATCTACGTAAAGCTTTTTAAACCTTTATTGATGAAATAAAGGTTATGGTTTGTTTAAAAATGAATGCAGTCTTTGAAAAACGTCTCATATAGAGGTCAAAACCTCGCAACGAAATCAATTAATATGGAACGTTTTTTAATCAATAAGAACGGGACATTTCAGTTGGTATCCGAGCGTTGGTCTTAGAGAACTAGAAAATTTGCATTAGTGTGTCTTATCGAGTTTGTTAGGATGCATTAGTGAGTCTGGACTTCGACCGTGTTTTCTTTAAAAATGATTGCTTAACATTTTTGTTGGAAACTATATATTTTTAACATATGAATATTATGTGATATATTAATCTCTTAACGTGTTTGATATTATGTGATAGATGTCTACCTCTAGAACAAGTCCCATTGACTCACCTAATAATAATGAAGAGTCAAATGTAAATTGGAATAATTTGTGGACTGATTCACAAGTTCTCGAAGAGGAACCGGAAGAAGAGTCGGAACCGGAAGAAGAATCGGAACCGGAAGAAGAATCGGAACCGGATGAAGAAATAGAACCGGTGGGGGAAATAATAAAACGGTTAAGTAAAAGAAAATCCTCAACCAACCGACCAAAGTTAATTATGGTCAATGGTGTTTCCGCCAAGGAAGCAAAATATTGGGAGGATTACCAATTCTCCGATGAATCGGATTCCGACGAGAATTCCGATGATGTTATAGAAATTACCCCAACTGAATTTAAAAAGGCAAAAGAAAATAATAAGGGAAAGGGCATAAAAATAGAGAAATCTAATTCCAACCCCGATGAACTTTATATGTATCGTCAACCCCCGAAGTCCTTAAGTTGTAACAATGACCCGGGAACCTCTAAACCACCAGGTTTTTCTAAACCAATGTGGACAACGACGGTTCGTATTAGGGGAACATCATATATCCCTAGAAACTTGGCAAAACGAACCAAAACCGAAGAAGAAGAAACGAGCGAGTCGGAATAAGATAGTTGTATTCGTGTGGTGTAATATATGGAATATAGTGTTCTTATGCTTTATGATATATGTAAAAATTGCTTGTATTAATAAGTATTTTTTTTATGAATCTAACTCTTGTCTATTTTACAGTTTAAAAATACAAAATGGATAGACAACCCAATATTTTAAGAGACCTACCCGGAGACATGATTGATGAAATCTTGTCTAGAGTCGGCCAGAATTCTTCGGCACAACTATTTAAGGCGAGATCAGTTTGTAAGACATTCGAAGAACGTTCCAAGAATGTCTTGGTTTATAAGAGACTTTCGTTTGAAAGATGGGGGATATCACATTGGGAAACCCATAAGTTACGATGTGTTTACTTTGACGCATATATTGCGGGGAACCCAAATGCTATTTTACGCAACGGGTTAAGAAATTATTTTGACTCAATATATCCGAATATTGGACTTCGTGATTTAGAAAAAGCGGCTAACATGCAACATAAAGAAGCATGTTATGCTTACGGATTAGTAATGTTCGCTTCTCACCAAAGTGAGAACAAGAACATCGGGCTACAACTATTAAACAAAACGTTTCCACAAGTGACGGAGTCGGTAATTGGGGTAAGAAATGAGGTTTTTAGATTATTACGGGACTGTTGGACATTACGTAACCCTCGTCCCTTTGATGACGTTACAACACGCTGTCTTATCAACGGCCATAACGGTTATGTTGCACAAGACCAAGGATGGGAAGTAGTCCTAGTAAAACCAGAATGCATGACTTGTTTCTGGACGTATGAATTACGTGTATTTATTGCCTTTGCTGAACGACTTGTGTACTAGCTAGAATTGTCTTCACAACTATCTTGTATCAAAGTTATTGTGTGCTATATTTCATGCTTTATGTAAAATAAGCGGTATTGTAAGTTTGTAAAATATTGTATAAAAGTTTGAACGCGAAATATTATTATAATCAGTTTTTCATATAGAATTGTAGTAGTTGAATTGTATATTAGCTACTAAGTATGAACTTAACGGGTAGGTACTACCCGAATTTAAACTTATAAAACGCTAATATGAAGAAAAAGCTTTTATAAATGAGTTCATATTATGCTACGAAATACTATTAACTACTCTTAATATTCTGTATGATTAACTTGTTCCATTTAACTATTTTGAAGGAAATGGCACCGACTACTCGACACACCGTGAATATGAATGAAGAGGAATTCCGTACTTTTCTAGCTTCAAACATAGCCGCAGTACAGGCTGCGCTACATACCAACAATAACCTTGGATCTAGCAGTACAGGAAATCGTGTAGGATGCACCTACAAAGAATTCACTGCCTGCAAACCTTTGGAATTTGATGGAACCGAAGGACCGATCGGATTGAAACGGTGGACCGAGAAGGTTGAATCGGTGTTTGCCATAAGTAAGTGTACTGAAGAGGACAAAGTGAAGTACGCTACGCATACCTTCACAGGTTCTGCGTTAACATGGTGGAATACCTATCTAGAGCAAGTGGGACAAGATGATGCGTACGCACTACCGTGGTCAGCATTCAAGCACTTGATGAACGAGAAGTACCGTCCCAGAACCGAGGTCAATAAGCTCAAGACAGAACTTAGAGGGTTACGAACCCAAGGATTTGATATTACCACGTACGAAAGACGATTCACAGAATTGTGCCTATTGTGTCCGGGAGCATTCGAAGATGAGGAAGAGAAGATCGACGCGTTTGTGAAAGGATTACCGGAAAGAATCCAAGAAGATATAAGTTCACACGAGCCCGCCTCCATACAACAAGCATGTAGAATGGCTCACAAACTAGTGAACCAGATTGAAGAAAGAATTAAAGAACAGACTGCTGAAGAGGCCAATGTGAAGCAAGTCAAAAGAAAGTGGGAGGAAAACGGTGATAAGAATCACCAATACAACAACAACAGCAATTACAACAATAATCGCAACAATTATCCCAACAATCGCAACATCAATCGCAACTACAACAAACGGCCCAACAACAACAACAACAACAACAACAGCAACTACAACAATCATCCCAACAACAATAATAACCGCAACAACAACAACAACAATCAGAAGCAACTATGCCAAAGGTGTGAAAAGAATCACTCGGGGTTCTGCACCAAATTTTGCAACAAGTGTAAAAGAAATGGTCATAGCGCGGCGAAGTGTGAGGTCTACGGACCAGGGGTTAATAGAACGAAAGGAACAAATGGTGTCGGAACGAGTAATGGCGGAGCAAGTAGTGTCGGAGCAAGTTATGCCAATGTAGTTTGTTATAAATGTGGAAAACCAGGCCACATTATTAGAAATTGCCCGAACCAGGAGAACACGAATGGACAAGGCCGTGGAAGAGTTTTCAATATTAATGCGGTAGAGGCACAGGAAGACCCGGAGCTTGTTACGGGTACGTTTCTTATTGACAATAAATCTGCTTACGTTTTATTTGATTCGGGTGCGGATAGAAGCTATATGAGTAGAGATTTTTGTGCTAAATTAAGTTGTCCATTGACGCCTTTGGATAGTAAATTTTTACTCGAATTAGCAAATGGTAAATTAATTTCAGCAGATAATATATGTCGGAATCGAGAAATTAAACTGGTTAGCGAAACATTTAAGATTGATTTGATACCAGTAGAGTTAGGGAGTTTTGATGTGATAATCGGTATGGACTGGTTGAAAGAAGTGAAAGCGGAGATCGTTTGTTACAAAAATGCAATTCGCATTATACGAGAAAAAGGAAAACCCTTAATGGTGTACGGAGAAAAGGGCAACACGAAGCTACATCTTATTAGTAATTTGAAGGCACAAAAACTAATAAGAAAAGGTTGCTATGCTGTTCTAGCACACGTCGAGAAAGTACAAACTGAAGAAAAGAGCATCAATGATGTTCCCATTGCAAAAGAATTTCCCGATGTATTTCCGAAAGAATTACCGGGATTACCCCCACATCGATCCGTTGAATTTCAAATAGATCTTGTACCAGGAGCTGCACCAATAGCTCGTGCTCCTTACAGACTCGCACCCAGCGAGATGAAAGAACTGCAAAGCCAATTACAAGAACTTTTAGAGCGTGGTTTCATTCGACCAAGCACATCACCGTGGGGAGCTCCTGTTTTGTTTGTCAAGAAGAAAGATGGTACATTCAGGTTGTGTATCGACTACCGAGAGTTGAACAAACTTACCATCAAGAACCGCTACCCACTACCGAGAATCGACGACTTATTTGATCAACTACAAGGCTCGTCTGTTTATTCAAAGATTGACTTACGTTCCGGGTATCATCAAATGCGGGTGAAAGAAGATGATATTCCAAAGACTGCTTTCAGAACACGTTACGGTCATTACGAGTTTATGGTCATGCCGTTTGGTTTAACTAATGCACCAGCTGTGTTCATGGACCTTATGAACCGAGTGTGTGGACCATACCTTGACAAGTTTGTCATTGTTTTCATTGATGACATACTT
Source organism: Rutidosis leptorrhynchoides (assembly GCF_046630445.1). Taxonomy (NCBI): domain Eukaryota; kingdom Viridiplantae; phylum Streptophyta; class Magnoliopsida; order Asterales; family Asteraceae; genus Rutidosis; species Rutidosis leptorrhynchoides. The sequence continues at coordinate 331,678,125 of NC_092340.1, read as the reverse complement.
ATTTACTCAAAGAATGACCAAGAACACGGTGAACATTTGAGAAAAGTGTTAGAAGTATTGAGGAAGGAAGAATTGTACGCTAAGTTTTCAAAGTGTGCATTTTGGTTGGAAGAAGTTCAATTCCTCGGTCACATAGTGAACAAAGAAGGTATTAAGGTGGATCCGGCAAAGATAGAAACTGTTGAAAAGTGGGAAACCCCGAAAACTCCGAAACACATACGCCAGTTTTTAGGACTAGCTGGTTACTACAGAAGGTTCATCCAAGACTTTTCCAGAATAGCAAAACCCTTGACTGCATTAACGCATAAAGGGAAGAAATTTGAATGGAATGATGAACAAGAGAAAGCGTTTCAGTTATTGAAGAAAAAGCTAACTACGGCACCTATATTGTCATTGCCTGAAGGGAATGATGATTTTGTGATTTATTGTGACGCATCAAAGCAAGGTCTCGGTTGTGTATTAATGCAACGAACGAAGGTGATTGCTTATGCGTCTAGACAATTGAAGATTCACGAACAAAATTATACGACGCATGATTTGGAATTAGGCGCGGTTGTTTTTGCATTAAAGACTTGGAGGCACTACTTATATGGGGTCAAAAGTATTATATATACCGACCACAAAAGTCTTCAACACATATTTAATCAGAAACAACTGAATATGAGGCAGCGTAGGTGGATTGAATTATTGAATGATTACGATTTTGAGATTCGTTACCACCCGGGGAAGGCAAATGTGGTAGCCGATGCCTTGAGCAGGAAGGATAGAGAACCCATTCGAGTAAAATCTATGAATATAATGATTCATAATAACATTACTACTCAAATAAAGGAGGCGCAACAAGGAGTTTTAAAAGAGGGAAATTTAAAGGATGAAATACCCAAAGGATCGGAGAAACATCTTAATATTCGGGAAGACGGAACCCGGTATAGGGCTGAAAGGATTTGGGTACCAAAATTTGGAGATATGAGAGAAATGGTACTTAGAGAAGCTCATAAAACCAGATACTCAATACATCCTGGAACGGGGAAGATGTACAAGGATCTCAAGAAACATTTTTGGTGGCCGGGTATGAAAGCCGATGTTGCTAAATACGTAGGAGAATGTTTGACGTGTTCTAAGGTCAAAGCTGAGCATCAGAAACCATCAGGTCTACTTCAACAACCCGAAATCCCGGAATGGAAATGGGAAAACATTACCATGGATTTCATCACTAAATTGCCAAGGACTGCAAGTGGTTTTGATACTATTTGGGTAATAGTTGATCGTCTCACCAAATCAGCACACTTCCTACCAATAAGAGAAGATGACAAGATGGAGAAGTTAGCACGACTGTATTTGAAGGAAGTCGTCTCCAGACATGGAATACCAATCTCTATTATCTCTGATAGGGATGGCAGATTTATTTCAAGATTCTGGCAGACATTACAGCAAGCATTAGGAACTCGTCTAGACATGAGTACTGCCTATCATCCACAAACTGATGGGCAGAGCGAAAGGACGATACAAACGCTTGAAGACATGCTACGAGCATGTGTTATTGATTTCGGAAACAGTTGGGATCGACATCTACCGTTAGCAGAATTTTCCTACAACAACAGCTACCATTCAAGCATTGAGATGGCGCCGTTTGAAGCACTTTATGGTAGAAAGTGCAGGTCTCCGATTTGTTGGAGTGAGGTGGGGGATAGACAGATTACGGGTCCGGAGATTATACAAGAAACTACCGAGAAGATCATCCAAATTCAACAACGGTTGAAAACCGCCCAAAGTCGACAAAAGAGCTACGCTGACATTAAAAGAAAAGATATAGAATTTGAAATTGGAGAGATGGTCATGCTTAAAGTTTCACCTTGGAAAGGCGTTGTTCGATTTGGTAAACGAGGGAAATTAAATCCAAGGTATATTGGACCATTCAAGATTATTGATCGTGTCGGACCAGTAGCTTACCGACTTGAGTTACCTCAACAACTCGCGGCTGTACATAACACTTTCCACGTCTCGAATTTGAAGAAATGTTTTGCTAAAGAAGATCTCACTATTCCGTTAGATGAAATCCAAATCAACGAAAAACTCCAATTCATCGAAGAACCCGTCGAAATAATGGATCGTGAGGTTAAAAGACTTAAGCAAAACAAGATACCAATTGTTAAGGTTCGATGGAATGCTCGTAGAGGACCCGAGTTCACCTGGGAGCGTGAAGATCAGATGAAGAAGAAATACCCGCATCTATTTCCAGAAGATTCGTCAACACCTTCAACAGCTTAAAATTTCGGGACGAAATTTATTTAACGGGTAGGTACTGTAGTGACCCGAACTTTTCCATGTTTATATATATTAATTGAGATTGATGTTTACATGATTAAATGTTTCCAACATGTTAAGCAATCAAACTTGTTAAGACTTGATTAATTGAAATAGGTTTCATATAGACAATTGACCACCCAAGTTGACCGGTGATTCACGAACGTTAAAACTTGTAAAAAAACTATATGATGACATATATATGGTTATATATATAGTTAATATGATATTATGATAAGTAAACATATCATTAATTATATTAACAATGAACTACATATGTAAAAACAAGACTACTAACTTAATGATTTTGAAACGAGACATATATGTAACGTTTATCGTTGTAACGACATTTAATGTATATATATCATATTAAGAGATATTCGTACATCATAATATCATGATAATATAATAATTTAAAATCTCTTTTGTTATTATAAACATTGGGTTAACAACATTTAACAAGATCGTTAACCTAAAGGTTTCAAAACAACACTTACATGTAACGACTAACGATGACTTAACGACTCAGTTAAAATGTATATACATGTAGTGTTTTAATATGTATTTATACACTTTTGAAAGACTTCAATACACTTATCAAAATACTTCTACTTAACAAAAATGCTTACAATTACATTCTCGTTCAGTTTCATCAACAATTCTACTCGTATGCACCCGTATTCGTACTCGTACAATACACAGCTTTTAGATGTATGTACTATTGGTATATACACTCCAATGATCAGCTCTTAGCAGCCCATGTGAGTCACCTAACACATGTGGGAACCATCATTTGGCAACTAGCATGAAATATCTCATAAGATTACAAAAATATGAGTAATCATTCATGACTTATTTACATGAAAACAAAATTACATATCCTTTATATCTAATCCATACACCAACGACCAAAAACACCTACAAACACTTTCATTCTTCAATTTTCTTCATCTAATTGAACTCTCTCAAGTTCTATCTTCAAGTTCTAAGTGTTCTTCATAAATTCCAAAAGTTCTAGTTTCATAAAATCAAGAATACTTTCAAGTTTGCTAGCTCACTTCCAATCTTGTAAGGTGATCATCCAACCTCAAGAAATCTTTGTTTCTTACAGTAGGTTATCATTCTAATACAAGGTAATAATCATATTCAAACTTTGGTTCAATTTCTATAACTATAACAATCTTATTTCAAGTGATGATCTTACTTGAACTTGTTTTCGTGTCATGATTTTGCTTCAAGAACTTTGAGCCATCCAAGGATCCATTGAAGCTAGATCCATTTTTCTCTTTTCCAGTAGGTTCATCCAAGGAACTTAAGGTAGTAATGATGTTCATAACATCATTCGATTCATACATATAAAGCTATCTTATTCGAAGGTTTAAACTTGTAATCACTAGAACATAGTTTAGTTAATTCTAAACTTGTTCGCAAACAAAAGTTAATCCTTCTAACTTGACTTTTAAAATCAACTAAACACATGTTCTATATCTATATGATATGCTAACTTAATGATTTAAAACCTGGAAACACGAAAAACACCGTAAAACCGGATTTACGCCGTCGTAGTAACACCGCGGGCTGTTTTGGGTTAGTTAATTAAAAACTATGATAAACTTTGATTTAAAAGTTGTTATTCTGAGAAAATGATTTTTATTATGAACATGAAACTATATCCAAAAATTATGGTTAAACTCAAAGTGGAAGTATGTTTTCTAAAATGGTCATCTAGACGTCGTTCTTTCGACTGAAATGACTACCTTTACAAAAACGACTTGTAACTTATTTTTCCGACTAGAAACCTATACTTTTTTTGTTTAGATTCATAAAATACAGTTCAATATGAAACCATAGCAATTTGATTCACTCAAAACGGATTTAAAATGAAGAAGTTATGGGTAAAACAAGATTGGATAATTTTTCTCATTTTAGCTACGTGAAAATTGGTAACAAATCTATTCCAACCATAACTTAATCAACTTGTATTATATATTATGTAATCTTGAGATACCATAGACACGTATACAATGTTTCGACCTATCATGTCGACACATCTATATATATTTCGGAACAACCATAGACACTCTATATGTGAATGTTGGAGTTAGCTATACAGGGTTGAGGTTGATTCCAAAATATATATAGTTTGAGTTGTGATCAATACTGAGATACGTATACACTGGGTCGTGGATTGATTCAAGATAATATTTATCGATTTATCTCTGTACATCTAACTGTGGACAACTAGTTGTAGGTTACTAACGAGGACAGCTGACTTAATAAACTTAAAACATCAAAATATATTAAAAGTGTTGTAAATATATTTTGAACATACTTTGATATATATGTATATATTGTTATAGGTTCGTGAATCAACCAGTGGCCAAGTCTTACTTCCCGACGAAGTAAAAATCTGTGAAAGTGAGTTATAGTCCCACTTTTAAAATCTAATATTTTTGGGATGAGAATACATGCAGGTTTTATAAATGATTTACAAAATAGACACAAGTACGTGAAACTACATTCTATGGTTGAATTATCGAAATCGAATATGCCCCTTTTTATTAAGTCTGGTAATCTAAGAATTAGGGAACAGACACCCTAATTGACGCGAATCCTAAAGATAGATCTATTGGGCCTAACAAACCCCATCCAAAGTACCGGATGCTTTAGTACTTCGAAATTTATATCATATCCGAAGGGTGTCCCGGAATGATGGGGATATTCTTATATATGCATCTTGTTATTGTCGGTTACCAGGTGTTCACCATATGAATGATTTTTATCTCTATGTATGGGATGTGTATTGAAATATGAAATCTTGTGGTCTATTGTTACGATTTGATATATATAGGTTAAACCTATAACTCACCAACATTTTTGTTGACGTTTTAAGCATGTTTATTCTCAGGCGATTATTAAGAGCTTCCGCTGTCGCATACTTAAATAAGGACAAGATTTGGAGTCCATGCTTGTATGATATTGTGTAAAAACTGCATTCAAGAAACTTATTTTGTTGTAACATATTTGTATTGTAAACCATTATGTAATGGTCGTGTGTAAACAGGATATATTAGATTATCATTATTTGATAATCTACGTAAAGCTTTTTAAACCTTTATTGATGAAATAAAGGTTATGGTTTGTTTAAAAATGAATGCAGTCTTTGAAAAACGTCTCATATAGAGGTCAAAACCTCGCAACGAAATCAATTAATATGGAACGTTTTTTAATCAATAAGAACGGGACATTTCAATAAGAGCACTTGTGGCATTAGCAGCTCAACGAAGGTGGAAGATTCACCAACTAGATGTAAAATCAGCCTTTCTAAATGGATTTCTCGAAGAAGAAATATACGTCGAGCAACCACAAGGGTTCATTCAGAAAGGAAAAGAAGACCAAGTCCTGAAGCTAAAGAAAACTCTATATGGACTTAAACAAGCACCACGTGCTTGGTATAGCCGCATTGATAGCTACTTCACAAGTTCGGGATTCAGGAGGAGTCAAAGTGAGCCTACACTCTACATCAAAACCCAAGGTAACTCTGACACTCTCATTATTTCCTTGTATGTCGATGATCTAATATATACTGGAAACAATGAGAGAATGATACAAGAGTTTAAAGAAGACATGATGAAAACGTTCGAGATGAGCGACCTTGGATTGATGCGCTATTTTCTTGGCATCGAAATCAGTCAAGAAAATGAAGGCATCTTCATATGCCAAAAGAAATATACGGAAAATCTCCTGAAAAAGTTTAAACTATACGGTTGCAAAACCGTAGCCACGCCACTAGTTGCCAATGAGAAGATGAGACAAGAAGATGGATCGGAGAAAGCAGACGCTTCAAGATTCAGAAGTCTCATCGGAAGTCTACTTTATCTGACAGCAATAAGGCCAGATATTATGTACGCAACGAGTCTATTATCCAGGTACATGAAAAACCCTACTCAAATACATTACGGAGCTTCTAAAAGAATTTTAAGATACTTGCAAGGTACCATGGACTACGGAATATGGTACAAGCCCACTATAGACTCGAAGCTTCATCGATACACAGATAGTGATTGGGTCGGATCGGTGGATGACATGAGAAGTACTTCAGGATACACATTCACACTTGGATCTGGTGTATTCTCATGGACATCAAAGAAACAAGAAACGGTGGCACAATCGTCAGCTGAAGCTGAGTACGTCGCAGCCGCAAACTCAGCTAATCAAGCTATATGGCTAAGAAGAATACTAGAAGATATGGGCGAGAAACAAGACGAAGCTACAAAGATATATTGCGACAACAAGTCTGCAATCGCGATGACAAAGAATCCAGTGTTTCATGGAAGAACAAAACATATTGACATCAAGTATCACTTTCTACGAGAAGTCTCCGCCAAGAAAGATATTGAATTAAAATACTGCAAGACCGAAGAGCAGATTGCAGACATTTTCACTAAAGCACTACCAAGACCCAAGTTCGAGTTCCTACGTAACATGCTCGGAGTAACATCGAAATACATTAAGGAGGAGTGTTAAAATATTAATGTATTTCTAGAATTATCTACAAAATTATCTAGATATTTATATCAAAAATATCTAGATATTATTAACAAAATTATCTAGATAGTTCTAACAAAAATATCTAGATATCATTAACAAAAATATCTAGAAAATTCTATCAAAAAAATCTAGATATTTTTACCCACATTTGAGGCCTATAAATAGGCATATGATCTTGCATTTGATGCAACAACAAAAAACACACATTCACAACACAATTCTAAATCAATAAAATCATTTCTTTCTAAACAACAAATCTTCAATATTTCTCTTTTAAACATCACCTCAAAACATTCAAACTTCAAAACTAATCAACACTTTTAATTAATCAAAACACTACAACTAATTCTAACAATTATGTATCATAAATCATAAAAATCCATTAAAACGAGAACGTTTATTAAGAAGTTCCTTTCAACTTTTCAACTTCAAGATTTTTTCCAACTTTTATTTACGTTTTTTAAAACGAGAACGTTTATTAAGAAGCTTTTTTCAACTTTTAAATAAGTTTTGCAAAATCAATTTTGCGTTTTTAAAAAGGTATTTCAAAATAACATTTTGTTAATAAATTCATTTGTGGTGTTAGTTAGATATATCACTGCCAAGTGCCAACAGTACAATTTACTTCTCCAAGCTTTCATAATTAAAGCTTTCTCCGATACACACCAATGGCACATAGTCCGTCATCTCCACCCCTCCATTCTTGTGCCATTAGTTTTTTCGTTCTTGAACATATTTCATAACGGATGAAGTAAAGTAAATGTTTGCACTTTGTGCATTAACAATTCCAGTTCCAGTTTAAGTAAATTATATAATACGTGACTACATATGACAATCGATCGAAAATGAATAAGGTTATGTTATATTCACATATATATATAGTATATAGATTTATTATTTGTTCACCCATATTTAGATTAGATCCATATTCATTGAATTTCATTCCATCCTCTCATATCTAAATTTTTGGATTAAGCGGATCAATGAATTTTCGATAAATATTCAAGAAAATGTTAATCTATCACCAATTTAACAATTAAACATAGATTTTGACAAGTAAAACATGTAATCTTTACGTTTAATTGGGTGTTGCTTATTTTTTAGTTGTGATTTATAGTTGATTTTATTGCGACTTCAGTATATGATTGAAGCAAAATTTGCCTATGTGATATATAAATTACTTTTATCAGTTTTTTTAGAAAATTAGACCAATAAAAAGGAAAAACTCTTAATAAATTATATATTAAAAGCATATGAAATAAATGAATTTATAAATATTTACATGATTAAGTATTAATTTGTGGTATATGGCTCTGAAGGACATGTAAAATCCACATGCATGTATCTATATGTTTGTATATATTTATGTCTGGATATATATATATATATATATATATATATATATATATATATATATATATATATATATATATATATATATATATATTTCAGAATGATGATAGATATATCTATGAATTTGAATTTTTCATCAATATCCAATCCATTAATCATCCACGTCCATATTTATATATATATCAATAGACAAAACACTGTTTTACTATTCACCAATAGTAATCAGGGGTATTTTTGTCATTTTACCTCTTTTTATTTATCCCCAACGATAAAATAAGCAACTTTCGTAAAAGAACCAACCCTTCAATGTTACCAAAAGATGTCGAAAAGAAAACTTTTTTACAAAAAAATCAACTAACTTTTTTTTTCTCTATTTTCTTACTCAACGATAAAAGAAGCAGCTTTCATAAAATGAACAACCCTTCAATGCTACCAAAAGATGTCGAAAAACATTCTTTTTTACAAAATATATCAAATAACTTTTAATAATAAAAAAAAGCTAAAAGAAGCAACTTTCACAAAAGGAACAACCCTTCAATGTTAGATGTCGAAAAAAAATTCTTTTTTACAAAATAGATCAAGACTTTTTTTTTTTAACTCGCATTCAAAACGGGACACCCGGCGCGAAGCGAGGGCTCCACAACTAATTTATATCTGATATTCATCCATTTTAAGTAATTCATATCAGCCATAAAACAAGTGAATGTTCCTGGATAGGTGATCATGAAATTCCTATACGTGATTCCCCGAATATTCTAAAAAGTATGTCGTGGATTACAATACTTTGGTCTTTCTTTAATTATTAGAGTAAGTGACAATTTAATCTTTTGAGTCATTACTTTTCCAAATTAAAACTACATTCTTTCCTTTAGCAAAACGTATATAATGATTTTCTTACTAAACAACTTATTTTTTTTTTTTTTTTATCAAAACGTAAATAATGATTTTCTTATCAAACTTCTTTTATCTGATTTTTTGCATTTGTAAAACGCAAAATCAAATAATCTCCATAAACGCAATCTAAATTTAGAGTTATATTATCCAATCCAAATTTGTTTTCAAAATAAGTGAAGGACAAAAGACTGTTCGTGTTTTGGAGCTAACATGAGTGCTCCTGTATTTGTACATTTTTGACTCTTTATATATTTATATATGATATCTTGCTTTTCAAAAAAAAAAAAAAAAGTGAAGGACAAAGACAATAAGTGAGTATCATAGTTGTCACGTGAATATAGTTAATATTAGTATCCGTTTATGTACACTAACCGAAAGAAAAAGAGATGATAGTGAAAGAAGTAGTTCAGTAGCCTTTTATATACTGGTATATTTATTGAAGGGATTGTTTTTTTGTTCGATCATTGATTGTTAAAATCATACTGATACTCAACACAAGAGTGCATTTGATTGTTAATTTGATTGTTAATTGAGTTTACTAAATAATTACTCCATATAAAGTATAAAATCCCTTCTTTTTATTGGAAAGCTATAACAATCCTTCTTACTTGTAACTTTCCTTATTCAATCTTTATATAAGTACGTGTTAATTTTTAGTAGCTTTGACTCTTTGAGTTAAACATATGAAATTATATTAACTACGTACAAAGTTAATTGGTTGAATTTTTTTTTTAAACAGCGATTGTGATCATCCGAGGGGGACTAAACCACCCGTTGCGATCATCTCCCGTTTCGAATATGCCGATGCAGCGATAATAACCCTGCCCCCATCGCTGCCCGGGAGGAAAACTTGAAACCGATCCAAGGGCACGGCCAAGTAAACCCTCCCCCCCCCCCCCACCCCACCCCCCAAACGATATGGAAAAGGTGTCATGGGTGGATACTTCATGGCAGGGATAAAATTGTGTTTGGGGAGCTAAATGGGTTGGGTTGGGATTACTTTGTCGCTGATTGTCTTCAGCACTGTGTCCCCTCTCTTCCCGGCTTGTCTTTCTAAGTATGCTCCCTTTCTCGCTTGCCTGACTGGGCGTTGTGAGCTTGTATTTGTATATTATTGTAATTACTCCTGATTTTCAGGGTGCCATCCAGTTTGGATTTGGCCTTGAACTAATTGTAAAGTGGTTATGACTTATGACTAATACAGTTTATGTTCTACTTTCAAAAAAAAAAAAATTAACTACGTACAAAGTTATACTACTATTAAGTTATACTAATTATATGGTATGATTTAGTTTATCCCGAAACTTATTGTTAACATTGTAGTTATTGATCATACCTAATAATACGCATCCTTTCACAAATCGTATAGTGCATGACATGTGCTACACACGTGTTTATCAGGGTTCGGTCAACGGCTTGGCCAAGATAAACATGACCAATAATGATGTCGGCGTAAACAACCACCATATGTGTGCGCACTGCATGTCTTGTGCGCGTATACTGCCTTTAGTTAAACGTGCCGATGGCGCAACACTAATAGCACATTATAAACGAATCGCAAGTACATACAGTACACAATGTGGCAAAAAGACATTGCAGTTGGTCGGCACGATCTCTACACCAGGTGGTGGTAAGATGAGTGACAAGGACAACTGGCAAATAGTGCGTAGGGACCATCTTTGCTTTTACAGCTTTATGGATATGGTAATACTCCTTACAAAAGACAAAAGTCCTTCTTGTCCTATTACATGCCACTAAAAGACAAAGAAGTTTAGCTATAAATGAGGTCCCGAGCCCATACAATGGAGAGAATCGAATATATATATATATATATATATATATATATATATATATATATATATATATATATAATATATAATATATCACACATCTATTTTCTATCATAATCTTCATCTTCAAGTATTCAACTCGCACTACCGGAATTCCAAACAGCTTAGAGCTGCGCTAACGGTTACAGGTAACGTTCTATGAACATAAATCCTAATACCTTCCCTTGGGCCATCGATACCGGCTAACGCAACGATGATGGGTCGAAGTTTAACCACCCATATTGAGATCTTCATCTTACAATGGGGTTATTCACGATGCACCAAACCGGATAGTTAAACTCAAAAGACCCTTAAATCCCCTACATTCGTTGATAAGTGTAGACCGAACCCCTTGGATCTAATCTATGCTTGACGAAATTGCTCCATACATGGGACATATGAGTTTAAAAATGTTTAGTTAATCTTTTTTCTTTGTGTCCATCGTATTCACTTGCCTTTACTTACGTGTTGTTACAGGTGCGCGCTGCTAATAACCAAACAAAACAAGTGCACCTATGAAAAGCGGCCATCAATAGAAAGGAACAAAGTGCAAAGCCGACTCAGTGAAAGGATGAGAGGCAAATAAAATTTCCTTCCCCACCATTAGGGTATTCAATACTTCGTTCGCACTAATCGTTGTGCAAGGATACTTACCCAAATCTTGATACGTTATTAAACGCCTTCACATGGATATAGGAAGTAGCGTGGATATCATGTATGAGCAGTGCTATAGACAATTACCAAAACTAATCAGGTGGATAATTAGGCTTCCATCCATAGCGTTATCTGGGTTTTCAGGCGAGTCCGCATGGCCAATCGGAACCCTAGAACTAAGATTGGAGCTAAGGGATGAAAAGGATGAACGCAACGTGCGTACCGTGAATGTTGAGTTATGTGTTGTGCGCTCACCCTCAAGATATAACACGCTACTGGGAAGGACTTCAATTCAGAAGTTCGGAGCCGTCCCCTCAACAACTCACGGATTAGTGGATTTCCCGACAACGCGAGGAATAGCAACGCTCGAATCAAAACCATTGGAAGTCGTGCGCGTTAGTCACGATTAAATTTGAGGAAATGCCTTAAAATGAGACCGCATAAAACTACCTTGTCGTTGTAAATCTGGACTATCCATAACAGAAGATAAAAATAGGGGTGAGCTTGATGGAAGAAACTACAGAGAAACTGCGAAACATCCTGAAGTCAAATCTGGATGTGTTTTATTGGCTGGACGCTGATATGAAAAGAGTTCCATGCGAAATTACACAACACCACCTTAACACGAGTACCAATCTGATGCCAATACGACAAAAGAAAGGACCAATGGCGCCAGAAAGAAATGAGTGGTTGCGCGAAGAAGTAGAAAAGCTGGTTAAAGCCACTATCTTGTGCAGGGTTAACTATCAGACATGGTTGGCAAATCCGGTCCTAGTACCTAAGGCAGATGGATCGTGGAGTTTATGTGTTGAACTTAAGGACATCAACAAAGCGTTCCTGAAAGAAAATTACCCGTTGTACGAAATAAATTAGAAGGTCGAATCACCCGCTGTTTTTAAGTACAAGTGTTTCATGGACGCCTATAATCACGGAAGCTAGTGGTTTGACCCCACATTATGAAACTTAATCTGAAACTTGTACAAAATGTCCCATCCCGGTGATGTTGACCCCGTAGTATGAAACTTGTACAAATTGTATGATCCCGACGACGTTAACCCCGAAGAATGAAAATTAATTGTACAAAATAACTTTCCTGTATCTTGCCAATCTTGCCTCTTTTAACCCGAGGTGATTTTGTTAGGGCTTGATACTTACACCGTGTCGCTCGTAATCAAACCCTTATGAGCTGTGGATGACACATTTCATTACCCGAAGTCACATGGGACTATATCCTTGAACTTCCTTTCATTTGTGCATCCCATTCTAGATTACAAGAATGGCGGATGTCAACAAATTTGATTACAATATCTCATTTCTAAACAACAAAGAATTTCCATGGATGACACAACCAACCTTTACCTAATTATTCCTTTATTTTGGTCATCATATCCAAGATCACAAGGATGGTTTTATTAGAACAAATTAATCGTACGGTGTCGTTATCCTAAAGCACAAGGATTAGCTATGGTTGGTACATTCCTTATTACACTGGTACTTTTCGTTTGCTATTACATTATCACTCGTAGTTTGATATTCGAAATTCATTGTAATCTCTAAAAAAAGAGCACACATTTTATAGTAGCTTTGTATTTGTATCAGACAATTGTAAAAGTTGATTTTATTGCACACTATCGTGTGAGGGGAATGATTAATAGTTGATATACGATTGAGACAAATAACGGATGAAGATTATCAATGTTACACAATAACAAGTGAGATACAAAAATGAAGAAATATTGGACATTTCAATTGAAGACTCAAGTTTCGAATATTTCACTACTCAAGATTCGAGTTTCAAAAATATTCTACTTGCTCACTACTCAAGCTTCCACAACAAATCCATCAATGTAATGAAAGCAGCTGCAACTGCTTCTTATTGAGGGGGAGCAAAGCAACGATCATTGTTCTAAGGGGAGCTAAAAGAAAATCAAAATCATCAAGTTTCTCCCTTCTTCAAGTCTTCTCCAATAAATCAGACTACAATAGTTCATGTCGGTTAATCAACACAACAATATACAAAGTTAATCTAAGACATTCCATCAAGAAGAATTTCATAGTATCAACAAAGACAACGAACTTCAATGAGCGTTGCTTAGAGAATCATTATTGAATAAAAGAAAAGTAAAGAAGAAGTTTACAAAAAAGTTCAAAAATTTTCATCAGAAACGTGTTGATTCATCCGCAAGAGAGAATTTATAGATTCATCAAAGAGAAGAAAGTTAAAAGGGCAAGATTTAAAGACATATTCAATCTCACATCGAAAGAGATAAAGTTAACACAAGATTCCCGAGAATTTAAGGTCAAGAAAACTATGTTATCAAAATGCACATCAAGGGGAGCATGTTAAGTCAATATTTTAGTAATCAATGCACGTTTGACTAGAGTGTGAGATGTAAGGAAAATGATATGGGCATATTTACATATTAACTAATAGACAAAAGTTATGAATAGTATCAGGGGCATTTTCGATTTTTTACCTTTTTTTTTAATTTTAACTAAATTTCATTTTTCCAACAAAGGCACCCACATTTTTTTGAAAAATTCAAATCGACCCCCCAAACAGGGGGGTAAAGTGTCAAATAACTATTTTTATAAAAAAAATCTTAAATAAACTCCACCCAAATATTCAACGGGTCATATCTTCTCGCTCGCAACGAGTTAAATTTTTTCGACACCATCGTTAAACTCGAAATAATTTTAGGAACACAATGTCACTAGCTATACGCAAAACGGACGCTTTTTAAAAAACGCTAAATATTTGGGGTACTTTTCATACACGTTGATTTTGCGTTAAATTTTTAAAAGTCGACAATTCCATAGCGAAACGCGGAGATGCACATATATTGTTAATTTAAAATAACATTTAAATCTCTCACGGGTTATACCTTTTAGTTCGACTCGAGTTGCGCTTCAACGACATCATCGTTAGCCACAAAATAATTTTACTAAACGCAATAAAATACATTAAAAATCAAACCCCCAGCGCGAATCGAGGGTTAAATAACTAGTTAATACCATTTCCTCAAAAGAATTAGCAAGCCTTTTGCACAAATCACATACTTAGAAGGTGTTCTAGAACTTTTCTTTCAACTTGTAACTTCCCTTCCATATATTGTAATTTGATCAAGTTTCAAGCATGAACTCGATCTAAATCTAGTTAAACAAAATCAACCATCTAGTTTTCTAAAATAGTTGTTAGAATATACAGTTTTGCATCAAATCTAAAGAATTTGAGAACTTTTCATCTTTAAAAGACTCATCTTTTTATTTTACTGTGTGAACATGATAATGTGAGAAACTAGGTTGTCTAGTTGCATAATTTTCGTTTAATAGATTAGAGTGTCGATTAAACTCTTTATTAATTGTTGTAGATCTTTTAGCGTGTTCTTCCTTTAAATTCTCATTTGAAGATATGAGAAAGTTCATTGCATGATCATAGAAAGCTGGTCGCCTTTGGAAGTGTTCGCTGGTAACCAAAGCGTAACGTTCCCACAACCACTTTTGTACTTTGTTTATAGCTTTTTTAGGTTATGAAATAGAAGGGAGCTTGCGCTTGAATTGAAGTAGCGCCTATAAAAATACCACTAGATCGAGCACCAGTGATTTCTTATCCGGTCAAAATCTTGGCTAGTTGATCAAAATGGGTAGCTCCAGTAGACCCATAGATCATAGAACAAATAGGGTGAGTTTCTGATAATGCTAAAAATAAACATATATTTCATAGCATTATTCCTCAAGAAATACAAGCTTTTAGTTGCAATTGTTCTATTTACAAGTGATATTCGTTTAAATAATAAAAGGTGAAGACAAAAGACAGATTCGACGAATTGAAGACGCAAACGACCAAAAAGCTTAAAAGTACAAAGTACAATCAAAGTGGTTCAAATTATTGATGAGAAACGTCTCCAAATTACAAGAGTACAAGACGCAAAACGCAAAGTACAAGATATTAAATTGTACGCAAGGAAGTTCGAAAATCCGGAACCGGGACCAAAGTCAACTCTCAACGCTCGACGCAACGGACTAAAAATTACGAGTCAACTATGCACATAAATATAATATAATATTTAAATAATTATTAAAATTATTTATATATTATATATATTATTATAAACCGTCGGCAAAGAAAGAAACAAAGACATGTGAACTCATACAGCTGGCCATGCGATTGCATGACCAGGAAGAAGGAAAAGCATGCGATCGCATGGCCCTGAAAAGTTGGCCACATGCCTATAAATTAGCAGTTTGGTGAACACAATATATCCATCATCTCTCTATCTCACTCACGTGTGTATATATATATATATATATATATATATATATATATATATATATATATATATATATATATATATATATATATTATAATTTTAATTTTAATTCTAATAATAAGGGTATGTTAGCGAATGTTGTAAGGGTGTAAGTCGAAATTCTGTCCGTGTAACCCTACGCTATTTTTAATCACTGTAAGTTACGGTTAATGTTATTTTTAAATTAATGTCTCGTAGCTAAGTTATTATTATGCTTATTTAATGCCGAAGTAATCGTGATGTTGGGCTAAATACTAAAATTGGGTAATTGGGCTTTGTACCATAATTGGGGTTTGGATAAAAGAACGACACTTGTGGAAATTAGACTATGGGCTATTAATGAGTTTTATATTAACTAAACGATACCTCGTTGATTTAATATATAGACTTATAATTTGACGTATTTATATTTAACCACATACGCTTGACTGGGTACGGTGGGCGGGATATCTATAAATGCCAATAATTGTTCATTTTACCGGACACAGGATTGGATTAATAGTTAATAAACTTGTTGAAACAGGGGTGGATTACATTCAAGGGTAATTGGTGTAATTGTTAACAAAGTAGTAAAACCTTGGTTTACACGCAGTCGATAACCTGGTGTATTCATTAAACAAATTATTAAGACCTTGTTACAATTCGAATCCCCAATTAGTTGGAATATTTGACTTCGGGAATAAGAATAATTTGACGAAGACTTTCGCACTTTATGATTATGAATGATGGACTATTATGGACAAATCCGTATGGACATATCGAATAATCCAGGACAAAGGATAATTAACCCATGGTAATAAAACTAAAATCAACACGTCAAACATCATGATTACGGAAGTTTAAATAAGCATAATTTATATATTTCATATTTAATTGCACTTTTATTTATTGTCATTTTATTTAATTGCATTTTTAATTATCGTACTTTTTAATTATCGCAATTTTATTTTATCGCACTTTTATTTATCGCAATTTCATTATCGTTATTTACTTTACGCTTTAAATTAAGTTATATTTATTTTTAATATTTTACATTAGGTTTTAACTGCGACTAAAGTTTTAAAAATCGACAAACCGGTCATTAAAAGGTAAAAACCCCTTTTTATAATAATAATATTACTTATATATTTTTGTATTTTTACAAATATAGTTTTTAAAAATATAGCGTTAAGCTTGTTTAAAAGTCTCCCTGTGGAACGAATCGGACTTACTAAAAACTACACTACTGTACGATTAGGTACACTACCTATAAGTGTTGTAGCAAGGTTTAAGTATATCCATTCTATAAATAAATAAATATCTTGTGTAAAATTGTATCGTATTTAATAGTATTTCGTTGTAAAAATAATACTATTTCCTAGTACACCTCGCACACATCAAGTATTTTTGGCGCCGCTGCCGGGGAAAGTCTTGCTAAAACGCCGAAAGCGCAACGCTATAAAAAAAAGATTTTTTATAAAGTTCCTTTTTTGTAAAAATATACGTTTTAATTAAAAAAACTAAAAATAAAAAAAAGAAAAAAAAAATTTATATATTTTTAATAGTTTGTTATATATATATAAAATTATAAAGTTTCTTTATTTTTATTTTAGTTTTTAAAATACAAGTTTTTATTTATTTATATAATTATTTATTAAAACAGAATTAAAACAGAAAAAAATAATAAAACTCGAGGCCTGGTACTGTAGCAGCCCAACTCTGGCCCGAAATCCTAGCTCATGCGATCGCATGAGCCCGAAGGCAAAAATTCATGCGATCGCATGAATGTACCTGACACGCCACAGTTGACCTAATTCAGCATTAATTACGGAGTATATTTTAATTATTATTATTATAACCCTAATTAGGTTTAGATTATTTAATTATTTAGTATTAGTTTTAATTAATTTGTTTTATTTAGTTTAATTATTTTTAATAAATTATAAAATTAATAGTTTTATAAAATAATTAATATAAAAATAATATTTTTATAAAAATTGTACTTTTTACAACTTTAAGTTTATTTTTATATTTTGTATCTTTTTATTCGTTTTAGCGTAATATTTGTATTTTTCGCTAGTAATTAGTTTTAAAATATAGTTTTTGCCATAGTTATTTTTATTTCTAGATTTTTAAGCTTTGCCGTAAAATCCCTTAAGTACTTTTTCTTTAGACTAAGATTTAGGTACTTTAGAATTTTGCGACGCCGTTTTTAAATTTTAGTACCTTTTTAAGTTATTGCCATTTGGGATATAATATTTCTTTTAAGCTTTAATACCTTTAGACGCAACTTTTAATTCTTAGTTTTTAGTTCCTTTTTAAGTTTCGACGCGCTACTTTCTTATTTTTATTTTTCGACGCCTATTATTTTTCGACCTTTTATTTTTCGACGTTTTTCGACGCGCTCTTTTTCTTTCTTATTTTTCGACACTCTAGTTTTTAGGACATAGAATTTTCTATTTCTTCTCTAAATTTCTTTAAATTTCAACGAAAAATTATTTTAAGCGGTTGAATTGATAGACATCCAAATTTTCTGTTTCGTAGTAATAGTTGGATTTGTTAGTGGCTGAGTTGTGAGCTTCAGATTTAAAGGGTTCTGGCTCCCTGCTGCATCTATTGGCTATTCGAAACGTGGGCAAAAGCAGAAAAGTCTATTAATTTGATAACTTATATAATTTTTCTTATTTTTATAACTAATAGGATATTCAGTGAATGCACCGAGCAAAACGTTCACCACCTTTTGTACGTTCACCACCTGTAACTCGATCAAGACATCTAGCAAATATTGTCGCCTTTGATTTTTCTTTAGAATCGTCATCAAGTCGACCAAGTACTCCAATTCAAATTTCCGATAATCCATTTTTTGAACCCGACCTCACAATTGAGAATCCGAAAGATATTCAGGGACAATTCATAGATCCTGAACCATTAATCTTTCCTTCGGAACCACCAATCATTCAAACAGAGATTGTTGAGGAACCAACCATTAAATCAGAATCCTCTAGTGATTCAGATTCAACAAATTCAATAATGGAGAATCTGAAACCTCTAAGTATGGAAGACCGAATGCGAGCTAAACGCACTGGCCAAGGTCACGCAATTACTCAACCAGACATTAATGCGTCAGATTATGAAATCAAAGGACAAATCCTACACATGGTAACAAATCAATGCCAATTTAGTGTTGCGCTGAAGGAAGATCCAAATGAACATCTTCGAACCTTTAATAGGATCTGCACTCTATTTAAAATCCGAGAAGTGGAGGATGAACAGATATATCTCATGTTATTTCCCTGGACTTTAAAGGGAGAAGCCAAAGATTGGTTGGAATCGTTACCTGAAGGGGCGATTGATACATGGGACGTTTTAGTTGAAAAATTTCTTAAACAATTCTTTCCGGCATCTAAAGCCGTGAGACTTCAAGGAGAAATTGTTACGTTCACGCAAAAGCCAAATGAAACTCTATATGAAGCGTGGACAAGATTTGGAAAGTTATTGAGAGGATGTCCGCAACATGGTTTAGACACCTGTCAAATAGTACAAATATTCTACCAAAGATGCGATATCACTACAAGAAAAGACATCGATATAGCATCTGGTGGTTCCATTATGAAGAAAACAGCAATTGATGCTTATAAAATTATTGATAACACTGCTTCTCACTCACATGAGTGGCACCAAGAAAAAGATATCGTTAGATCATCTAAAGCACCTAGAGCCGATTCTAGCCATGACTTAGATTCCATTTCCGCAAAGATAGATGCTGTCGAGAGACGAATGGAAAAGATGACTAAGGATATTCACTCAATAAGAATTAGTTGTGAGCAGTGTGGAGGACCACATTTGACAAAAGATTGTCTCAGTATTGAACTAACAATAGAACAAAGAGAGAATGTTTCATACATGAA
Organism: Rutidosis leptorrhynchoides; assembly: GCF_046630445.1. Taxonomy (NCBI): domain Eukaryota; kingdom Viridiplantae; phylum Streptophyta; class Magnoliopsida; order Asterales; family Asteraceae; genus Rutidosis; species Rutidosis leptorrhynchoides. Next base: position 331,658,343 of record NC_092340.1, on the reverse strand, counting down.
CCAAAGGCCTGGAAATAATTATCAGAATAATTATCAACCGCCAAGATCAAACTACAATCAAAACCAGATTTATAATCAAAATGTTCCATACAACAACCAACAAGGTCCTAGTAATCAACAAGTATCCAATAATACTTACAACCAGCAAAGACCTAATTTTCAAAATAAACCACCACAAACTGATGATAAAAAGCCAAATTTAGAAGATATGATGTCGAAGTTAGTTGAATCTCAAACTCAATTTTTCACATCTCAGAAACAAACCAATGAACAAAATGCTCAAGCATTTAGAAATCAACAAGCTTCTATTCAATATTTGGAACAAGAAGTAAGCAACCTAGCAAGGTTGATAGGTGAAAGAAAACCGAAAAGTCTACCTAGTGATACAAATGCTAACCCCCGGAATGAAACAGCTAAAGCCATTACCACAAGAAGTGGTATCACACTTAAACCACCTGAAATACCTGTAATTTCTGATGATGCTATTCCTACTCCACAAGAACCACAATCTGAACAAGATAAGGAAAAAGAACCGGTAGTTGAAAAGGTTAATGAAGATAACACAGTTAAGGCTAAACCTTATGTTAAACCATACCAACCACCACTTCCTTACCCAAGTAAAATGAGAAAAGAGAGACTTGAAGCCGAGCAATCCAAATTTTTGGATATGTTTAAACAGATAAATGTAAATCTTCCTTTCATTGATGTAATTTCAGGAATGCCTAGATATGCTAAATTCTTGAAAGATTTAATCACAAATAGAAAGAAAATGGAAGAACTCTCGGCTGTTACTATGAATGCTAATTGTTCTGCAGTGCTGTTGAATAAGATACCAGAAAAATTATCTAATCCAGGAAGTTTCACAATTCCATGTTTTCTGGGTAGTCTTAGTTCAATAGAAGCATTGGCAGACTTAGGTGCTAGTATAAATCTAATGCCGTATTCACTATATGCTAAACTAGACCTTGGAGAATTGAAACCAACACGAATAAGCATACAACTAGCCGATAGATCAGTAAAATATCCTAGAGGGATAATGGAGAACATGCTAGTTAAAGTTGGTACTTTAGTATTTCCAGTAGATTTTATTATTCTGGACATGGAAGAAGATTCTCGAGTTCCTATCATATTAGGAAGACCATTCTTAAATATGGCTAAAGCAATAATAGATGTGTTCGGTAAGAAACTGACCCTAAGTATAGAGGACGAGAGTGTTACCTTTTTAGTTGATAGAACAATGCAACAACCGCAATCTGCAGATGATACATGTTATTATATTCAAACTATAGATTCACATGCAGAATTGTTAGAAGAATTTCCCGAATTACAAGGAACAGGAGAATGTTCTTTAGGAGAAAGAACTGAACCAATTGATGAAACTGAAATGTTAGCTACACTAATGGCTAATGGATATGAACCAACAACAGAAGAAATTCAAATGCTAAAAGAAGAAGACAGATATCGATACAAATCATCGATAGAAGAACCACCGACATTAGAGTTAAAGCCACTTCCAAACCATTTGGAATACGCTTATTTACATGGTAAATCTGAATTACCTGTAATAATATCGTCTTCTCTTACTGAAAATGAAAAATCTAAACTCATTTCTGTGCTAAAAGCTCATAAACCAGCTATTGCATGGAAAATTCATGATATTAAAGGAATAAGTCCTTCGTATTGCACACATAAAATCCTTATGGAAGAAGGTCATAAAACGTATGTGCAACGCCAAAGAAGACTAAATCCTAATATGCAAGATGTTGTTAAGAAAGAAATTATTAAACTGCTTGATGTAGGTTTAATTTATCTAATTTCTGATAGTCCATGGGTAAGCCCAGTTCAATGCGTACCTAAGAAGGGTGGCATGACTGTCATCACAAATGAAAAAAATGAGCTTATTCCTACTAGGACTGTAACAGGATGGCGTGTTTGTATTGATTATAGAAAATTAAATGACGCCACCAGAAAAGATCACTTTCCCTTACCTTTTATTGATCAAATGTTGAAAAGATTAACCGGAAATAGTTACTATTGTTTTCTTGATGGTTTTTCCGGATATTTTGAAATTCCAATAGCACCCGAGGACCAAGAGAAAACCACATTCACATGCCCTTATGGTACTTTTGCTTACAAACGCATGCCATTTGGACTTTGCAACGCCCCTGCAACCTTTCAAAGGTGCATGATGGCGATTTTTCACGACATGATTGAAGAATGCATGGAAGTTTTCATGGATGACTTTTCAGTCTTCGGTGATACTTTTGAATCATGTCTAGTTAATCTTGAACGAATGCTTATTAGATGCGAACAATCAAATCTAGTTCTTAATTGGGAGAAATGCCATTTCATGGTTAAAGAAGGCATCGTTCTTGGTCATAAAATTTCAAAGGAAGGAATTGAAGTGGATAGAGCTAAAGTAGATGTAATTGCTAAACTTTCACATCCCACCAATGTTAGAGGAGTTAAGAGTTTTCTAGGGCATGCCGGTTTTTACCGACGTTTCATAAAAGATTTTTCTAAAATTGCCACTCCTATGAATAAACTCCTAGAAAAGGATGCTCCATTCATCTTTTCAGATGAATGCATCAAATCTTTTAATATACTTAAAGAAAAACTCACTAATGCGCCGATCATGATAACTCCAAATTGGAATCTACCGTTTGAACTAATGTGCGATGCAAGTGATTTTGCAATGGAAGCCGTTTTAGGACAAAGGATTGAAAAACGATTTCAACCTATTTATTATGCTAGTAAGACGTTACAAGGAGCACAAACGAATTACACAACTACTGAAAAAGAACTCCTTGCTATTGTCTTTGCTTTTGACAAATTTTGTTCATATCTCGTTCTAGCAAAAATGGTGGTCTATACTGACCATTCTGCTCTTAGATACCTATTTTCGAAACAAGATGCTAAACCATGATTAATCCGTTGGATCTTACTCTTACAAGAGTTCGATATTGAGATCCGAGATAAAAAGGGAGCAGAAAATCTCGCAGCTGATCATCTTTCTCGTCTTGAAAATCCCGAATTAGAAGTTCTAAATGAATCGGCCATACAAGACAACTTTCCTGATGAATATCTATTGAAGATAGATTATAATGAAATTCCATGGTTTGCAGACTATGCAAACTACTTAGTATGTGGATTCCTTGAAAAAGGATTATCGTACCAAAAATGAAAGAAATTCTTTAGTGATATAAAACACTATTTCTGGGAAGACCCACATTTGTTTAAAAGTTGTCCCGATGGAATAATACGCCGATGTGTATTCGGGGATGAAGCTAGTCAAATCTTAAACCATTGTCACACAGGACCAACAGGAGGGCATTATGGGCCTCAACTTACAGCAAGAAAAGTTTACGATGCTGGATTCTATTGGCCTACAATTTTCAAAGACGCACACCTTCTTTGCAAATCCTGTGATGCTTGTCAAAGGGCCGGAAAAATAAGTCAACGTGATGAAATGCCACAAAATGTCATTCAAGTATGTGAAGTATTTGATATTTGGGGTATTGACTTTATGGGTCCATTTCCAAAATCTCATAATAATCTTTACATTCTCGTTGCCATTGATTATGTATCTAAATGGGCGGAAGCACAAGCTCTCCCGACTAATGATGCACGAGTTGTAGTCAACTTTTTAAAACGTCTTTTTGCAAGGTTTGGAACACCGAAAGCTTTAATAAGTGATCGGGGTACTCATTTTTGTAATAGTCAACTTGAGAAAGTTCTTAAAAGATATGGAGTAACTCATAAAATCTCCACTGCTTATCATCCACAAACAAGTGGACAAGTTGAAAATACCAACCGAGCTTTAAAACGTATTCTAGAGAAAATCATAGGATCAAATCCGAAGGAATGGTCCATGAAATTGGAGGATGCACTCTGGGCTTTTAGAACAGCCTACAAAACTCCAATTGGAACAACACCTTTTAAACTCGTTTACGGAAAAGCATGTCATCTTCCAGTAGAAATTGAACACAAAGCATTTTGGGCTTTGAAGACATGTAATCTTGATTTACATAAAGCCGGACGTCTACGGTTAAGTCAATTAAATGAATTAGAAGAATTGAGACATGAAGCATACGAAAATTCGTTAATTTATAAAGAAAGAACGAAGAAATGGCATGATAAAAGAATCAGAAGTTCAAAAGAATTTAAAGAAGGAGACAGAGTTCTTCTTTTCAATTCATGATTCAAGCTATTTCCTGGAAAATTGAAATCAAAATGGTCTGGACCATTCATAATCAAAAGAGTTTTCCCGTACGGAACAATAGAATTAATAAATTCAAATGGGATTGAATTTAAAGTTAATGGTCACAGATTTAAACATTACATAGATAGTCCGATGGAAGTTGACAACGAAGTTAATCACAATTTCAACACCACAGCTAACTAAGTGTGGGGAGAATCAAGTCTTTAAAGGATAATAAGTATTTCTGTTAGAGTTAGATGTTCTGTTCTCGTGTAGTTTCCGAGAATGGAATCCGAATGGTCTTTCCCTAGCAGACCCTAAAGAACTAGTCTTCTCCCCCCATTCTGAATTTTTATTTTTTTTAGGTTTTATGAGATGAAGACTTCCTGTGAACTAAACCATGGTCTAATGCTACACGCTTTGATCACTAAACGTAATAATGACACCCTTCCAAGTGAATTGGTATCATTAATCAGAGGTAAATTGGACGGAGTAAGAAAAGAATCCAGGAACGAAAATAATAAGTTACATTTTGGTAAAGGAAAATCAAAATCCGCAGCGAAAAGAAGAGCATGACACCTAGAAAGATGTCACAAATGCGAAAAATGGTCACACAAAGGAAAATGCTCGACGAACCAGACATATTCCAATACCGAATTCGTTACTTTATGCAGAGATGGACCGTTCATATGTTTCGAAGAAAAAATGTTGAATGCTCGAGGTTACTCCTATGTAGCTATGGAAAACCAATTAGTCCGACTATCTTATGAGTGGGCTAAAACAGGTCACTGAGAATTCTATTTCACAGGTAAGTATGTACAGTTTTTATTTTATTGCTTTTAACCTTTTGATAATAAACGCTAAATCGTTCGCTATAAAGTATTAAATTGATATTCAATAAAATTAGGTTTTGCGACCGAAATTATTGATATCATACAAAAATTTACTACATCACAGCGAAATTTACCGTTTATTCTTAAGGTATAAATATCTTTAATCATTCAACCCAAAATATTTCAAAAATTCGTCATGAGTTAAACTAGGTTATGGAACTGAAATTACTTTACCGAAAAGAGGGGCGTATATTTTTGATAATATTTGATTGATTAAAGTGGGATAAAAGACTAAAAAGATTTTTAATTTTATTTTTACTTTGTTTTTAAAATTAATATATAAATATTAAATTAATATTATAAACTTTTTAAAATCAATATATTTAAATTTGTAAATATTTGAAAAATTAATATTTTTAATATAAGTTTGTATGTATAAAAACAAAAATATAATATAAATTTGGTATGAATTTTTAATATTACTAATATGAATTTTTAATTTTATGCATTTTAAATTTAAGTTTGGTGTGAATTTAAAAACATAAATTTACTTTATTTCGCTAAGTTAAAATTTGATATTTAAAATTCGTCATGAGTTGAAGACTAGGTCGTTGAACCGAAATTGCTTTACCAAAGGGCGGGACGAGAAATTTTATTATCATTATTTTTAATCTTACTGAATTAAAGTATGCCAAAAACATTAAAAAAAACAAAAAATCTTTGCTTTTAAACGCCAATATGTTTGAAAATTTGGTAAAATTTAATCATTTTTCTACGCTAATCACCCTCAATAATTTAAATTGTTACTGATTTCTTGCAAATGAGGGCATTGCAAGATCTTAAGTGTGGGAAGGGGTTAAATTATTTCGGATTTTTAAAATTTTTTGACTTGTACACTTGGTTACCATTAAAAATACTAGTAAAGCAGTAGTTGTATTAGAATCTAGTGCTCTCTAATAATAAAGAACAGCCCTAGTCTTATATACTGACTACTCAATTCTAGTAAAAAATTTTAAAATTTTCAATTAAAATGAATTCAAAATCATGTCTATACATATTTATGAACGATAAAACTAGGTGTTAATACCAAAATTATTGTTACCTCGGAAAGGACATAAATTGAGAAACAACCCAAAATGTTAGAATTCATTTAAAATGGAATAGAGAACAATAAAAAGGCAAATAAAGGAAAATAAAAGCCAAGTGTGGGAAAAATTTACCAAGTTATTTTGAACATATATCACATATTTTTGTACAAATAACTGAAGATGTTTTTGCTTTAGACTAAACTAATCAGTTTCACCCGATTTACTGTAATATATTTGAAAGAAAGATGGAGCTACACGATGAATCAATTCCATCATTAAAAGGAAGTAAAGTCTTCCGAAAAAGAAACGCGCTTCTTGATTTAGGTCATGAAGTTGTCGTCCAGAACAGCTGTAGGTTGACGAAAAATCTAGAAAAGTCATCTCTAAAATCAGCAGGAAATCCATGGACCTCAGCATCAAACAGGGTCGCCAAGTGGTCAGACTTATCTTAACCATGAGAAGATCTGTCTCGTAAAATGGGGAGGACGCCGTGCAAATTAGCTGGATAAGACTACTGAATCAGACCCCCAGTAAGGATAATCTCCTTAAAAGATTAAAAATCAGCTTTTAAGCCTGATATTACTCAATCCTTGAGATTGACCTTAAAGATTGAGAATTACAAACTCATAGAATTCGATGATATCTAAACTCGAGCTTGAACGAGAAAATATTTTGATCAAAATTACAAACCGATTTATTTTCTGAAAACCCATTTTCAATGCGTTCATTACCATTGAACGTAAAATCCTAGGAAGTCACCTGGAATTCATTAGGTCACCTGAACCAAATCAGGTGTCAACCGTAAGAACGGTGGTTGCATAGCATGGTCGAAGACAGGACCTTATGCCAGACCGAAAAATTATAAGGGTGAGCTTTACTATTGCTCTTACAAAGGATAGTAATTGCATCCGACACGTTATAGACCATAATTAAAAGCATGTCATGGGACATTGCCTTAACAGTTGCTTGTTCAACGCTTTCCTTTACAACCGGACGGTAGATTACCAAAAGGTAATATACGGAGCAAGTATACTGGATGTGTTGCTTTCCCAATACAAGGTTAGCAAGTGGGTGACACAAAACCGCAAGTTTTGAGCTAAAATTTTCAAATCTGAAACCCACCAAACCCACAACAACAAAAAAAAAAACATTTTGCAACACCGGTGAAGGGTTATTCCGGAAAACTTATCTAGGGTAAAAGCTAGATTTAATTTTCAAAAGATCAAATGTTTTCATAAAGATCCAATTTCCTTAATGGATCTAAATTTTCATAGTCATGTGGGACTGTAAACCACATCGTTACTACCATTGTTTATACCGCCGTATAGAAATCACTGATGTACAAAGTGTGAAGAATAAAGAAGTGATTCTAGTATTTTTATTTCAAGACTATATTGCTTGAGGACAAGCAACACTCAAGTGTGGAAATATTTGATAATGCTAAAAACGAACATATATTTCATAGCATTATTCCTCAAGAAAGACAAGCTTTTAGTTGCAATTGTTTTATTTAAAAGTGATATTCGTTTAAATAATAAAAGGTGAAGACAAAAGACAGATTTGACGAATTGAAGATTCAAACGACCAAAAAGCTCAAAAGTACAAAGTACAATCAAAGTGGTTCAAATTATTGATGAGAAACGTCTCCAAATTACAAGAGTACAAGACGCAAAATGCAAAGTACAAGATATTAAATTGTACGCAAGGACGTTCGAAAATACGGAACTGGGACCAAAGTCAACTCTCAACGCTCGACGCAACGGACTAAAAATTACGAGTCAACTATGCACATAAATATAATATAATATTTAAATAATTATTAAAATTATTTATATATTATATATATATTATTATAAACCGTCGGCAAAGAAAAAACAAAGACATGTGAACTCATACAGCTGGCCATGCGATCGCATGGCCAGGAAGAAGGAAAAGCATGCGATCGCATGGCCCTGAAAAGTTGGCCACATGCCTATAAATTCGCAGTTTGGTGAACACAATATATCCATCATCTCTCTATCTCACTCACGTATATATATATATATATATATATATATATATATATATATATATATATATAATAATTTTAATTTTAATTCTAATAATAAGGGTATGTTAGCGAATGTTGTAAGGGTGTAAGTCGAAATTCTGTCCGTGTAACGCTACGCTATTTTTAATCACTGTAAGTTATGGTTAATGTTATTTTTAAATTAATGTCTCGTAGCTAAGTTATTATTATGCTTATTTAATACCGAAGTAATCGTGATGTTGGGCTAAATACTAAAATTGGGTAATTGGGCCTTGTACCATAATTGGAGTTTGGATAAAAGAACGACACTTGTGGAAATTAGACTATGGGCTATTAATGGGTTTTATATTAACTAAACGATACGTCGTTGATTTAATATATAGACTTATAATTTGACGTATTTATATTTAACCACATACGCTTGACTGGGTATGGTGGGCGGGATATCTATAAATGCCAATAATTGTTCATTTTACCGGACACAGGATTGGATTAATAGTTAATAAACTTGTTGAAACAGGGGTGGATTACATTCAAGGGTAATTGGTGTAATTGTTAACAAAGTAGTAAAACCTTGGTTTACACGCAGTCGATAACCTGGTGTATTCATTAAACAAAGTATTAAGACCTTGTTACAATTCGAATCCCCAATTAGTTGGAATATTTGACTTCGGGAATAAGAATAATTTGATGAAGACTTTCGCACTTTATGATTATGAATGATGGACTATTATGGACAAATCCGTATGGACATATCGAATAATCCAGGACAAAGGACAATTAACCCATGGTAATAAAACTAAAATCAACACGTCAAACATCATGATTACGGAAGTTTAAATAAGCATAATTTATATATTTCATATTTAATTGCACTTTTAATTATCGCACTTTTATTTATTGTCATTTTATTTAATTGCATTTTTAATTATCGTACTTTTTAATTATCGCAATTTTATTTTATCGCACTTTTATTTATCGCAATTTCATTATCGTTATTTACTTTACGCTTTAAATTAAGTTATATTTATTTTTAATATTTTACATTAGGTTTTAACTGCGACTAAAGTTTTAAAAATCGACAAACCGGTCATTAAACGGTAAAAATCCCTTTTTATAATAATAATATTACTTATATATTTTTGTATTTTTACAAATATAGTTTTTAAAAATATAGCGTTAAGCTTGTTTAAAAGTCTCCCTGTGGAACGAACCGGACTTACTAAAAACTACACTACTGTACGATTAGGTACACTGCCTATAAGTGTTGTAGCAAGGTTTAAGTATATCCATTCTATAAATAAATAAATATCTTGTGTAAAATTGTATCGTATTTAATAGTATTTCGTTGTAAAAATAATACTATTTCCTAGTACACCTCGCACACATCAGTTTCATACATTCTCCAACGTAAAGTGAAGGAACCTCATATATACAGATAAAAGAGTTTGTGGCGTTTCAAAGATTAATCATTCCTTTTCATTAGAGCTAACTAGTTCAAATTTTCTTCGCTTGTTCACTAAATGGTTTGCTTTAAATGTTATTGTTTGTAAAGCTTTTGTTGAGTGCACGGGTTTTCTTTCTGCTACTAGCATAAGAGAATCAAGCTTCTCACTTTGAATCTTAGAAACTTATGGTTCATTGAGCATCAGAATTTCAACAATAGAGAGTATGTCCAGAACATTCAATCCCATGTTTTAATTATGATCGTGGCTGTAACAACCCGATTTTTTTCGTTAACTTTCGGTTATATACTTAACGACCGTTACTTAAATTCTTTGTTTTCTATGTAAATGTTTTTAGAACATTTAAAAATATACTATTCTAATTTGTTACATATTACATGATTTCATACTTTGGTTTAGAAGTATGCGAGAAACTTAGAAAACGCTAGAAAACGTTACAGTTAGTGAAAACCGAAAAAGACGTCTTTTATGACAACGAAACGAATAGTTATTAATTATAATAATTGTAGTATGTATTTTTATTATTTTAGGATTTCTTAAATTAATTAGGATTTTTTTTTAAATTAGAATATGAGAAATGTCACGTTTAACGTTCCGTTAATGTTTCGGTTTGCAATTTCGGTTCACGACACGTAACGGAAGTCCATAGAATTTACCCAGAAACAAATCGAGAGTCCATGGAATCTCCCATGGACCCAATTTGCCGAAATCCCCCTCCCCATCTCCAAGGCCCGGTTTTGGTTTTTTGAAATAATCAATTTTTGGGCCTAAACATCTCATTTAACACACTAAATTTGTCTGGCATTTTTCCCCCTCTTCTTTCTCCCACGGCAGTAAGTCATCACCATCATCTCATCTTCAACACCACATACAACCCTCAAGAACACGCCACTCACTTCCTTGATCACCAAATCGATTACGGGTAATTTTTCCTCTCGCTCTCCTCTACACATTCAACCGTTCAATTTTGCTCTACGATATAAATCTTAAAACGTAATTTGATTTTCATTTGTTATAAACTGTAATTGTGCATGTTTATATGTTATATAGATAATTAGTTCTCACACTTGATGGTATATATTTAATTGTTTAAAATCATTAACGTTACATAAAATTGAATTATGTAAACTGTTGTATTGGGTTGGTTAACGACCTGGTATAGAAAATATGGGTTGATGGTTAGATTCCTCTTGAAAAGTTACTAAAGTTAGACTTCGTATTCACTTGATTTTGAATTTTTTTTATTTCTTAATTTTATATGGAATTACAAAGTTTTAATCAAATTCTGTTAGAAAACTGGAATAGTTACAATCATATTTTCAGTTGCTACGATTTATTTGCTTAGAGTTGGAACTTTATCTTTAGACAGAAAATATTAGACTCATTTATGAAAAACTATATGAACGTTGTTTCTTGAGATATTGTACATAAAAAGACTATTAAACTATGATTCTAATGAGTGAGACGAAATTAGAAGACTTTCATTGCAAAGATCTTTTTCAACAAAAAATAAAAATAAAAATTAAAAGGAAAAGTGTAAAGGTAGACATATTTACAAACTTAATTTTATTAATTTGGTTAGTTATAGTATTGATGTGCGCAGAGGTGTATATGAAATAGCTATATATTTTACTAGGAAAAACTATTAAATACGATACAATTTTACACAAAATATGACAAGTTTTAATTATTTATTTACAAATGGGATATACCTAAACCTTGCTACAACACTATATGCAGTGTACCTAATCGTAGAGTAGTGTAGTTTTTAGTAAGTCCGGTTCGTTTCACAGGGAAAATCTTTAAACAAAGCTTAACGCTATATTAGTTTTAATTTATAAAAATACAAATATATAAATAAGTAATATTATTATTATAAAGGGGGGTTTTTACCGTTTAATGACCGGTTTGTCGATTTTAAAACTTTAGTCGCAGTTAAAACCTAATGTAAAATATTAAAAATAAATATAACTTAATTTAAAACGTAAAGTAAATAACGATAATGAAATTGCGATAAATAAAAGTGCGATAAAATGAACTTGCAATAATTAAAAAGTACGATAATTAAAAGTGCAATTAAATACAATAACAATAAATAAAAGTGCGATAATTAGAAGTGCAATTAAATATAAAATAAAGGAAATTAAATATGAAATAAAAGAATTATGCTTATTTAAACTTCCGTAATCATGATGTTTGACGTGTTGATTTTAGTTTTATGCCCATGGGTTAATTGTCTTTTGTCCTGGATTATTTAATATGTCCGTCTGGTTTTTGTCCATAACAGTCCATCAGTCATAAATATAAAGTGCGAGTATCCTCGTCAAATTATCCTTATACCCGAAGTCAAATATTCTAACTAATTGGGGACTTAAACTGTAACAAGGTCTTAATACTTTGTTTAATAATTACACCAGGATATCGACTGTGTGTAACCCAAGGTTTTAATACTTTGTTAACAATTATGCCAAATGTCCTTGTACATAATTTTACCCCTGTTTTAATAATTACATAGACTATTAATCCATTCCCGTGTCCGGTTAAATGAACGATTATTCGTACATATAAATACCCCGCCCATTGTGTCCGATCGAGTGTATATGGTTATTTATAGGGACGTCCAATTGTAAATCTTTATATTAAAATTAACAAACTATCATTTAGTTAAACAAATATAAAGCCCATTAATAGCCCATAGTCTAATTTCCACAAGTGTCGTTCTTTTGTCCAAACCCCAATTATGGTACAAAGCCCAATTACCCAATTTTAGTAATTAGCCCAACATCATGATTACTTCGGCTTAAATAAGCATAATAATAATTTAGCTACGAGACATTAAATTAAAAAGGTTGAACATAACTTACAATGATTAAAAATAGCGTAGCTTTACACGGACAGAATTTCGACTTACACCCTTACAACATTCGCTAACATACCCTTATTATTAGGATTTAAAATTAAAATTAAAATTATAAATTATAAATATAAATATATTACGAGAGAGTGAGAAGAAGAAAAGATTGATTAGAAAAAGGTGTCATTAAATCGACGAATTACATGGCCTTTTATAGGCGAATGATTAATTTGAATTTTCACTTATGACCCCTTAATTATGCTCAATTAACAACTTTTTATTATTTATTATTATTCTTATTATGAATTATGAATTATTTAAATATTATATTATATTCTTGTGCATAGTTGACTTGTACTTTCAGCTCCATTGCGTCGAGCGTTGAAAGTTGGTTCATGTCTCGGTTCCGGATTTTCGAACGTCCTTGCGTACTATTTTATATCGTGTACTTTGCGTTTTGCGTCTTGTACTCTTGTAATTTTGAGACGTTTCTCAACAATAAATTGAACCATTTGGATTGTACTTTGTACTTTTGAGCTTTTTGGACCTTTGCGTCTTTAATTCGTCGAATCTGCCTTTTGTCTTCACCTTTTATTATTTAAACGAATATCACTTGTAAATAGAACAATTGCAACTAAAATCTTGTCTTTCTCGAGGAATAATGCTATAAAATATGTGTTTATTTTTAGCATTATCAAGTATAAAGATATATAAGGCATTTTGGTTTGAGGCGTTGCTTATTTATTTTAGAGATCAGGTTTCAAAACAATGTGAGAGTGATTCATTTTTAACTTATATGGCTTTAGTAGTTAGAGAAAAATAAGATAGATCGGTGTTTTAATCAAGTTTGTCAAATAAATTTTTGGGACTTAAATCATTTTGATATTATATTGTGACATCAAACAACTAAATATCTGACTACACCAATGTATCTATGTATTCGTATAGTGCAAATATACATGAACGTAAATGCATTGATGATAAACGATTAAACACCGTCTACGTTGTTGAACGAGCACGCTTCAGGCACTAATATATATCATTTCCGTTGATGTGAGGGAGTCTACGGCTACCTTAATCCAAAAACAAGCTTTGTTGTGAGTTGATTCAACATACAGCTTTTTTATAATACAGAAAAATAGATAGATGTACGGTAAAAATAATACGCACTGGTTAGATGAGAATGATAAAATTAATCTTAATTATTATTTATTTATAGTGATATAGTGATTACTTATCTATACGTTTTGAAATTCAAAAGGGTAAGTTGTTCCATTTCAATATTCGCAATTAAGTTTACGAGAATATATTCTTCAAACCTAATAAATGCAAATTCAAGGCTTTTAATTAATATCCTTTTTTCATCAGTTTTTTTGGCTTTGTTTTTGAGTAAATTATGCCTCCAACCTCCCTTTTTGTTGTTGGGTTGTTGGCTTATTCAATGCCTACTCTATATATACATCTATCTATCTACAAGACTCATACATAATATGTTCATAAATAGATAAATAGATTCGACCTCAGTGTCATACAACCCATCCTTTTCTTCTATCTAAATAAATTTCTTGAAAATTAACCAGTTTCTGATCAACACCCAAATGCAGATCATAATAGTAGCAATATTGTTGTGGTTCATTGCATTGCTAAAACTAGAGGTTTTAATTAGAAGGGTGTGTGTAGTTTTAACTAATATATATTCGAGGTTATCTGGTTCTTTTTGTATCCAAGGTTGCACGGTTTCGTTGTATTTTTGTTTCTCTCCATTTTTCGATGAAGGGTACTATGTTATGTAAGTTATTATTATCATTATTTTGTTAAAAAAAATATATATATATATACGGGTTGTGTGTAGCGGTATAACAAAAATACGAGATGTTGGTGCGGTTCAATCCGAAATCAATGCTCTTTCTAGGTTTTACCGAGCATCGTTTTTTGATTGAGCCGTGCCAATATCACGTATGACTACTTCAACTACTGCATATCACACAATTCAGAAAAAAAGAAAGAAAATTCATAGTTAGGTTTTTTTCTATTGTTAATTATATTATTATTACATTTTTATAAGTGTTATTTTTCTTTTTCCAATTTTATTTTTACTTGAAAGGTTCTATTCTATTAAATGTTTAATTTATGAAATTAAATTATCGAATCAGTCTCATGAAATGCAGGTAGATCCGATATGATGCTTTTGTTTATAGGTATGATTCCGTTACATTTTCTTTTAAATTTGTCTTTTTCTATTCACATACACATATAATTAATTAAAAGGGTCAATTAAGAAGATCAAAAATTAGAATTCATAAAGTATTAAAAAAACCCTTCATGACCACAACTATGAGCGGACCGAGCAGCTTGCAAAGTATCGCCTCAAGAATCAAGATTGATGTGGTCGCAAACAACAATGGCGTAACTTGAACCCGATCACAGATGAGACGGTTCTAAAAATTTATTAAATTTTTCAGTGACAGCTGGAGCAAACACTAATAAAAACCTTATTTTTAAGGAAATTTTTTTTTTAGTGTCAACTTTTTATTTTTTTGAAATCCAGCTCGGGCACTACTAGAAATAACATTTTTTGTGGCGATGAAAATCGCCGCAAAAAAGCTTTTGCGGCGACCATTCGCCGCTTATAAGGTCGTCACCGTAAGGTCGCTGTCTAAAATATTTTGCGTCGTTTTTTTGCGGCGGACAAAAATGGGGCCCACTTTTTAATAAGAAAAAAGAAAAGAAAATATATATTCTTTTTTGCGGCGACTTATTTGCGGCGACTACCGGCAAAAACAGATTCAGTACCTGCTGCTATTTTTTGCGACGACTATCGCCGCAAAAAGTACCTGATGGTTTTGACAGAATTCTGCTGTATTTACAGCATCCCGCCCGATTTTCTGGGCGTTTTTCCGAAACCTGTTTCATACAATTTAATAGCACCTATAACAACGTATATAACTCCAAAACAACAATAAACACGAACAACAATATATAAAGAACAATAAACGTTTACGAAAGTGAATAATTATACGAATTTCAAATATTAAAGTTTTAACGTTTTAAAGTTCTAAAGTATCAATATTGTTCCATACATGCGGTATCCTCATAATTTCCTCCGATATCATCATCTTCCGTACCATCTCCCGGACCATCATCCGAATCATCCGACGGTTCGTCTCTCAAAGTAAATTCCGGTTCTTTTCCTTTACCGCCCTTTGCTTTTTTCTTCTTTTTCTTGGGCTCTCCGCTTGTATTTCCCGATCCCGAGAACATCTTTTTTATGTAACTTTTCACCGAATCTTTAATGGCATCTTTCATGGAATTTTGAAACTCTTTTGTTAAATCGGACTTCACTTCCGGAATCAAACTTTGTTTTAGCTCGGCTTTCATTTTCTCACGTTCCAATTGCCACTTTGAATTAAATTCATCCTCGGTGTAAAAACGTTGACTTGAAGTTGAACTTGAGCTATCAACGGACATGCGGGACCCAGAAATGCGTGGACCGATACCACGCTCCCATCCGGGGCGTGACCCCAATACCTTGTTCATGATTTGTAGTTCGGTCATTGGGTTTTCTACACCAACTTGCTCATTTAGAAGTTCAACCATTTCATCCTACATATTTAAAACACGAGAATAATCCAAGTTATAATACGAACACTTTTAGTATGTTTTGACTTATATAAAAAATTAACGTTCTAGTGAATTATAAGGTATTTACTTACATATTTTTCTTCTGTGTTGCCACGAAATTTACCATCTTTATCAGTGTTGTTCCGTTTATAAGCTTTAATTAAACTTTCAAGCTCATTTGTCTCCAAGTTACGCTGTACGGTATATAATATTAATAAGTAGCTAATAACAATATATGTATATACATATATATATATATATATATATATACACACACACACAATAATAGGCATATATATATATATATATATATATATATATATATATATATATATATATATATATATATATATAGGCATACATATATATACAATAATAGGCATATATATATACAACAGTTTCCCTTTTTTTTTTCTTTTTTCAAAGAACATTATATATTATATATACATACAGTAGTATATAAACATAATGTTCTTGAAAAAAGAAAAAAAAAGGAAAGAAAAAACTGTACGTGTGTGTGTATATATATATATATATATATATATATACACGTATATATATATGTATCGCAGAAAGCATCTTCGTTCACATCGTCTTCATCGACTTCTTGGTTGTCATATCCTAAATGAGACAACACACTCATATCCTAAATGAGACAATACATTCAAAAAGCAGTCCAAAACGGGGACAATCCGAAATTAATTTCTAAATTAATTTCGGACGTGTGACCTACGGTTTAAACGGGGAAGAATTAGCATACAAAAACTTATATCATACAAAGCATACAATTTAACAAGTATTAAACTTACAATATCTTACTAACAAATAACTATTTAACAATTAAATAACTTACAACATACAAATTACTAGCTTACAAGTTAAAATTAACTAACAAGAATCTAATTAACTAATCAAGTATCTAACTTACAAGTATCTAACTTACAAATTACTAACTAACAACTATCTAACTTACAAATTACTAACATACAACTATCTAACTTACAAATTACTAACTTACAACACACAAATTATTAACATACACATGAAATCAAAATTATTAAACTTCAAACTTACAAAGTCCTAATTTAAAATTCAACACTAACAATTATCCTCCAAAAACTAAGAACCCTAACAACATAATTTGAAATTGATGTTAAAGAAGCAAGTTTAAACAAGTAATTAGCATATTAAACAAAGAAATTGCAAAAATTGAAGATATAGCAAAAATTAGAAAAAAAAAAGAAAAGATGAGAAAATCACTAAGTTTGATGAAAGATTTGTGAAGAAATTAGAAGGAAATTGGTGGAAATTGATGGATTTGGCCGGATTTTAAGCAAAATCGTCGAAGGGTTTTTTGGTGGTGATGTGGGTGTAAAGTGTGGGATGTTAACAGAAAAGCTGCGATTAATTTTTTTTTTTTTTTTTTTTTGCGGCGATAATCGCCGCTAAAAATCGCCGCAGAAAATGCCTGTCAGAGTGAGGGAAACTTGAATTTTTCGTGAAAATTTCGGTGGGAACTTATCTGCGGCGATGGTCGCCGCTAAAAAGGATTTTTTTTAAATTTTAATAATTATAATTAGTTTACTAATTAATTTATATAATTATTTTATATATATTATTTAAGATTAGTATTTTATATAAATATTAATATATATATATATATATATATATATATATATATATATATATATATATATATATATATATATATATATATATATATATATATATATATATATATATATATATATATATTGTAGAATATATATAAAATGTAATTTTTATATTTAAGTTTATAAGTTAGTCGACCGCACATATTATCGTCATCACCGTCATTAGCGTTATCATCGTCATCTTCATCACCGTCATCACCATCCATCACTGTCATCATCGTCCATCACCGTCATCACCATCATCGTCCATCGTCGTCATCTTCATCGTCGTCGTCAGTTTCTAGTTTAACTTATTTAACAATGTGTTTTAGTTTCTAATTAATATGTGTTGAATTTTCTAATTGAACGATAATTAACCCCTAATTAACATATCAACTAATTGGGCGGGAAACACTTTGTGGCAGTCTATGTTTATGGCTATTTAAAGACTATCCAATGCACCCACGTGTTCCTTCATATCCATCAACTCAACTCAGTTCTTGTGACGATTGCTCCAAATCCATATGGACGAACACGTCATTTATCGATTTCATTGCGAGGTATTTGACCTCTATATGATACGTTTTGTAAACATTGCATTCTTTTGAAAAGGCACACCATAAATGAATATTTAAATCAAAAGTTTTCGACATCTGATGATTTCTACATATAGACAATCACCGTAAATAATAGTTTACAATAGTAATTCCATTGACAATGCAGTCAAAATAAGATACATGGTGATTATTTGGTGAATGCAACGTTTCCTTGATAAATATGCCATTTAAGACTCCATGCACATAGCTTGTCTAACATATAAGCAAACAGCGGAAGACTTCTAGGGAACCTGAGAATAAACATGCTAACAAGTGTCAACACAAAGGTTGGTGAGTTCATAGTTTTAGTGTTTCGCATAATCTGTATATAAAGGTGGATCACAAGATTTCAGTTGTTTCATCCGAAACGTTTATCAAAATATTCTACGAAAGGTGGATCACAAGATTTCAGTTGTATAAGGTCCAATTCGTCGTCTCCAACAAAGATATCTCAGTCCCAAGTGTTCCGATGGTGGACTTCTTGAACAACCTTCCAATACTTGCTTATTTGGTGTTTCCTTTTAGTCGGGCCATCAAGGTAAAAGATTAGATTTGCCTGTGTTGCAAGGATGTATTGAGCATTTATGTACCATTCATTTTGAGTATTAATGGTAGTTATGTTATTCTTAGTAACTAAACCAGTGCTACCGGTGTTGAACCACTTGCATCGAAATAAAAAAACAATACAGTCGTACAAATATTGAAGCTCCAAGATTTCTTCTAGCACACCATAATATAGTGTGCCATTAGGTCCAGGACTTGAAATTCCACTATTCTGAGTTGTTCGGCGTTTATCTCTACTATTAATCACAAACCTCACACCGTTACATATGCAAGCGGCGTAAGAGGTCACACTTATTGGTCCATGTGCCAAAGCAAGTAACTCATCACTAACTTGAGATTTGTCTTGTACTCGCAAACACTTGATCTACAAAATAAATGAGGTTATTTTGTACCACAATGATCCACAATGACCCAAATGTCAGTCGTTTGTCAATGACTGAAGCTTTGATTCACTGGTGCATGACTCACAATATTAGAGTTAATATTGCTCATTTAGTCGCTTCCCGAATGAATGAGCTTCATAATGAAACAAGACCTCTTCCATTTGGAGCGTTTTTTAGTCGTTTATTTACTAATATCGGTGCGGTTAATGGTCTTGTAGGACGATGTCTTTTAAGTACGGTACCTATTGACATTTCCTTCATTTCCTTTTTAAGATCGTCATTTAATAATTTATGTTGAAGTGTGTGTTTAATTCAGTAACATCGTATGACCTTTATTTTATGTTTATCGTTTGCAGTGCTTAATTCACAATCTTTGTATAATATTCGATTGAATGTTTGTCGTTTGTCCGATGTTAATTAAAGTAAAACATAAACGATACTAATAACATAAACGATAGCTTATAAAACGATACTAAGACATGAAAAACTAGAAAATGACAATAACATAAACGATTTCATTCAACATTGCTTATAAAACGATACAATTAATACTTGAAAACTAGAAGATGACAATAACATAAACGATACAACATAAAAACGATACTAATAACACTAAACTTAACAGTTTAGTAATAATACTAAACGATACTAAAACATTTCTTCATCTTCTTCGAAAACTAAATAGAGAGAAATGCGATTGGAACGCCAATTCAATGTCTCTTTTATACCGTTTCACTCATCTTCGGTACGGAGATATTTAGCGGATAATTCCGGAACATAGTCATCTTCGTAATACAACACGTCAGTGTGTTCAAACGAAACCATTTCTTTCAAAAAAACATAACAGGTCCTCTAAACCTGCGTGGCGAACATCAATTTCTCTGAATATAGATTGAGAACTACGGGCATAATCGTAATCTCTCCTTTCATTACGGAAATTACTTCCGTAATAAACTTCCAATGAGACAATCATCGGCGCAACGATAGTCATTTTGTGTATTGTTTGTGTGTGTGTGTGTGTGTATTGTGTGTGTTTGATGATAAGTTATTCAGCCTGTTAAATAGGAAAAAAAAATCCTTGTTATTTACGGCGACTTTTTTGCGGCGAGCTGCAAATTGGAGGGAATTTTTTTGTCAGAAAAAATTTGGAGGGAAAAAAGAACCATTATTTGCGGCGACATACATCGCCGCAAAAAAAAAATTCATCGCTTTGACCGTCTGTCATAAAAATAAAATGTAAAAGAAAATAAATTAATGATTATTTGCGGCGAGGGGTAAAAAGTATCGCCGCAAAAAAAAGGTGGACCCATCTATGACCAGAAAAGCAGTCAAAGAACGTGAAATTTTTTGACGTTTAGTGGATTATTTGCGGCGACCACAAAGCGCCTCAAAAAAGGGTCGACGCCTGTTCTGTTTTTTCTTGTAGTGGGGCGGGTGTCCCGCCCTGCCCTTACAATCTTCTGCCCCTTGTCGCAAAGCGAGTCGGAAAATTGGGCTCGAAAGGGAACAAAAAATAACTTAAAATAAATATTGACACAAAATTCAAAATTTGAAAATTCGGTATGAAAAAAATGTATACATTACGTTCAATTCAACTAATTTTATTTTTATAAACTAAAATTTAAATGTAGCCCTTACCATTCTGCGTTTAAGAAAGAGCAGACACCCTTATTAGGAAAACATAAACTACAAGTTTTTGTTAATTATTACTTCTATTTATGGCCAACTATTTCGTTTATTTTTCATGTTCCAGCGTCTATATTAATCTGAATTTTGATATTGTTAAACGTAACATGGTGGTTGTTTTAGAAAAGTCGGTTACCATTTATGTATAAAAAATATACAGTATTAGTAATGACAATTTTTGTTGGGAAAAGGAAAATAATAATCTGATGAGTCAAAAGTATTTTGCAGATTTTAGAGTCTGGAGATTTAGAGTCTGAAGTTGCAGACTCTGGATTTGCTGAAGTCAACGTTTAAAGATTTCTTGAAGTCAAAGCTAAAGATTATTCTGGAGATATGTTTGCAGATTAAGAAGATTTGTTTTGAAGATTCAGTTTTATCTCCAGAGTTGACTTTCGATTTATTAGCAAATTAGTATGGTTTTTAGTTTATCTTTTCCATTTTTATAGCTAAGTAGTTTTGGAAACCAAATCTTCAGATTTGGTCTTTATCTGTATAAATAGGGACGTATGGTTCATTTGAAAGATGTACTTGACACGATTAATATTATCAATCCTTTATTCCAATATCGTGTTCTCTTATTTTCTGCACTTAAATTCTTATTTATTGTATAAATTGAGAGTCTGGTGTTCATAGTTGTATTATTGTGAACTAATAACTGGTATCAGAGCGGGTAAGGTGTAAATCCTATTACGGTGATCTTTACAAACGATCCATATTTTTATCAAAATGTCTACCAGTACCATTCCTACCCCAGTTATGGCTGGAAAAGGTGTGCCAATATTCGATGGCACAGACTTTGCAACTTGGAAATTGAAAGTCCTATGATTTTTAGGATCTATTCATGAAGAAGCTGAACAAGTTCTTACAACAGGACCTATTATTCCTGGTTCAATGATAGCTGCTGTTCCTGCCACAGATATTGTTGCTGCACAACCTGCATATTTTCGTGAAACACCAAGAGAAAGGTGGATCGAAGCAGAAGCCATAAAGTTCAAACTGGATAGCAAGATAAGGAGTATTATTGGAAATGTTGTTACTGTTCCAATTCTCAGAAAGATCAGTCATGCCAAGACTGCTAAAGCTATGTGGGATCTGTTGCTTAATGACTATGAAGGAGTCACTGTTGTTAAGACTCAGAAGAAGAAGAATCTGATTAGATGCTATGAAAATTTTGCTGCTGAGCCTAAAGAATCTTTAAGTGATCTCCATTCAAGATTTCAGGTTCTGATAAATGATCTTGAAAGTGTTGGTGTAGAGAAAACACAACAAGTGTTATGTCAAAAGTTCATTGAATTGTTACCTTCGAACTTTGAGTCTGTAATTACATCTATGGTAATTAGTGAGAAGATAGATGACTATGAGTTGAGTGAATTGTTTGGTATACTATCAAACTTTGAGGAAACACAACTGAAGAACAAGATCAATGCTAAGAAAACTGCTAAAGATCCAGAAGCTGCATTGGTGGCTACCACAAAGAAGAATAAGAAGTTATTCTCTAGTTACTCTAGCAAGGTTGAATCTGAGAGTGATGAAACTTCTGATGATGATAGTGAATCTGATGAAGATGAGGAGATTAAAGATCTGGAAGTCCATATGGCTCTTTTGACTCAAAGGATTGAGCAGAAAAAGTTTGGTTATAAGAAGGGTAAAGGCAAGGGTACTTTTGTTCCAAAGAAAGCTAAATGCTTTAAGTGTGGCAAGTTATGACACATAGCTGCTGACTGCTGGTCTAAGGGTGAAGGAGGTGCTAACTCCAACAAATCTGTTGACAAAGCAAGAAAGTATAAACTTAAGTACATGAAGTTAAAGAGTGAAGCAGAAAGATCTAAGAACAAAGAACAAGAGAAAGCTTTGCACACAGAAGCATGGGAAGATGAAGAGTCATCATCTGATGAGGAGGATGATAAGTGTCTTATGGCTATAATTGATGGTGGTTCTAGCAAGTTTGAGGAAGATCTGAAAGCTATTGAGAAGATGGATAAAGACTCTACTTGTAATAATGTTTCTGCTTATAAGGTACAAAACTTTGTGAACTATCTTGATAATGAAAAAGTGAGAATGTTTCAGTACTTGCTGCTTGACTTTCAATGGTGTTTAGATGATATTGATAGGTTATGAACACAAATTTTTGATCTTAAAAACATTATCAAAGACAAAGATGCTGAAATTAAAGTCTTGAAAAAATGTGAGGTAGAACTTGACACATATAAAAGGGCATACACAGAAGAAACTAAAAGGTTAAATATTGAATTAGGAAGATCAATTAAAAGGTCAAAATATTATGAATCAATTTGTAAATCCTGGTGTGTATCTTCCAAAAAGAATTCTGATGCTATTGCCAAACAAATTCCAAATGATGTCAAAGCTATACTAGGTGAAAACTACATATTAAATAATAATGTGAAAGTTGATCCAAATGTATTCAAACCTGACATTTTATCAAACACATTTGTAAAATTTGATGGTGACAAAAAGATTTTAACCAATGCTTTTGTAAGATCATTAGATCCTGTTGAGCCTTCTGAGACTATAATACTTGAAAGTAGGAATCCACTAGAGTCTGAACTTTTGAAACCTTCAGACTCTAACATTTTAGTCTCTCAAAATAATAGTGTATGTTCTGACCTAGAGTGTGACACCCAAGAGTCAAGTTGCAAGAACAGCTCTGAATCATCCTCTGACACTGACACTTGTCCAGATCCAAAAGGGTTAACTAAAAGAAGATCAAAGTCAAAACAAGCTAAGACTATTCAAAAACTCAAAAAGGAAATTTCAAAGCTCAATGAAAAAATCAAGAGTCAAGAAAAACCTTCAGTTAAAAGAACTTCTTGTTTTCCTAAGGAAATTAAGAAGGTATGGAAACCCAAAGCTTGTGAAAATAAAAGTGTCTTAAAATCTGTCAAGGACAAGTTGATCTAGATTGGAAACAAAGCTTTTGTCTGGAGAGTGAAGGATACTCCAATTGAACCCACTGAAAAGTGGGTTCCCCTTAAAAACTAATCATTCTCTTTTGTTTGTGTCTTGTGTAGCAGGGTAATATGTGGTATCTGGATAGTGGTTGCTCAACACACATGACTGGGTGCAAAGAGCATCTAATAGGGTTTGTTGAAGAAAATGGTCCTTCTGTAAGATATGGGGATAATTCTGTTGCAAAGACTATTGGTTATGGTACTGTTAAAGCTGAAAGTATTACATTTAAGAAAGTTGCTTTAGTTGAAGGGCTGAAACATAATCTGCTAAGTGTGAGCCAAATTGCTGATGAAGATTGTGAAATCAGAATTAGGAAGAAAGCTGGTATTATTTATGATCCTAAAGGAAGGCCAACACTTGTGGCCTGGAGATTTCAAAATGTGTATATGTTGGATCTAGAATCTGTTGATGCTGGAATTGAGACATGTCTGTACTCTCAGACTGTCCCAGAACTCAATTGGCTTTGGCACAAAAGGCTTTCTCATATTAATTTCAAAAATATCAACGAGCTTTCCAAAAAGAAGCTTGTAAGAGGTCTTCCACAACAACCTTTCAAGAAAGATAAACCTTGTTCTGCTTGTATTATGGGTAAACAGACCAAAACAAAGTTTCCCTCAAAAACCCTAGCTACCATTAGTGTTCCACTTCACATGCTTCACATGGATCTGTTTGGTCCAATGAACATTAGTAGTCTGGGTGGAAAAAGATATACTTTGGTAATTGTTGATGAGTATTCTAGATTTACATGGGTTATTTTCTTAGCTGCAAAGAGTGATGCTCCTGAAGAAATCATCAACTTGATCAAGAGAGAGCAGGTGCAAAAGGGTGTTCCTGTCAAACAGTTGAGAAGTGGTCATGGTACTGAGTTCAAAAATGTCACATTAATTGATTTTTGTGTAAAGTCTGGAATTGGTCAAAATTTCTCTGCTGTTAGAACTCCACAACAAAATGGAGTTGCTGAAAGAAGAAATAGGACACTCATTGAAGCAGCCAGAACCATGTTATACAATCAAATGTTGCCCTAAAGTTCTGGGCTGAAGCTGTCAATACAGCATGTTACACTCAAAATAGGTCCTTGATTGTGAAGAAACATGGTAAAACTCCTTATGAGTTATATCATAAAAAGGTGCCTACTATTCATTACTTCCATGTATTTGGGTGTAAGTGTTATATTTTAAATCAAAGAGATCAGCTTGATAAGATGAGGCCAAAGTCTGATGAAGGTATATTTATGGGATATTCTTCTGTATCCAAAGCTTACAGAGCATATAATCAGAGAAGAATGAAGATTGAAGAATCCATTAATGTTTCCTTTGATAAAAGTTCTTTAGAAATGGATCAGTCATGTAGTACTGAGCTATCTGCACTTGGTGAATTGTCTAACTTGATTTCAGGAAATAATGTCCAGACTCTGGATTCAGAGTCTGATTCAGATGAACCAAATTTGTCTGAATTGAGAAATGAAGTTGCAGATAATACTCACACAGAAGAACCTTCGCAGGAAGAAGAATCTGTTGTCAATCAAGAAAGTGGTGATCAGTCATCAAATACCACTTTGGATCTCATTGTTCCTACTAGAAAATCATCTAGAAACATAGTTCCTCCAAATCATCTTGAGGACTATGTTGTAGATTCTACAGGTTTACCTAAACCTAGTTCTTCTTCTCAGACACATGTGTCTGACTTTGCTATAGCAAATTACTGCATCTTTTCTTATTTTCTTTCACTAATTGAGCCTAAAGAAGTAGATGAAGCATTGGCTGACAATGATTAAGTTGAGGCTATGACTGAAGAATTGACAGAATTTGAAAGGAATGATGTTTGGAAATTGATTCCAAAGTCTGCTGATAAAACTGCAATAGGCACAAAATGAGTTTTCAGAAACAAGGTTGATAAAGATGGTATTGTAATCAGAAATAAAGCAAGGTTGGTTGCTCAAGGGTACAGACAAGAAGAAGGAATAGACTATGATGAGACTTTTGCTCCTGTTGCTAGAATTGAAGCAATTAGACTGTTTCTGGCTTATGCTGCTCACAAAGATTTCAAGGTGTTTCAAATGGATGTGAAGAGTGCTTTCCTGAATGGTAAATTGCAAGAAGAGGTTTGTGTGAAACAACCTCCTGGTTTTGTAAATAAGAAATTTCCTAAGCATGTCTACAAACTGAAGAAAGCATTTTATGGTCTGAAGCAAACTCCCAGAGCCTGGTATGATACCTTGTCAATATTTTTTCTAGAAAAGAATTTTTTCAGAGGAGCCATTGACAAGACTTTGTTTATCAAAAAGGACAAAGGTGATGTGTTACTTGTTCAAATTTATGTTGATGACATTATTTTTGAGTCTACAAATTCACACTTGAGAAAATGGTTTTTTGACATTATGTCTGAAGAGTATAGAATGAGTAATTTATGTACTTTAAACTATTTTCTTGGATTGCAAATAAAACGGAGTTTTGAGGGCATTTTTATTAACCAAAGTAACTACATTTCTGACATATTAACTAAATATGGTTTTAAAAATTGTTCTTCTTTAAGAACTCCAATGAGGGTTTCTAAAAAGCTTGATAAAGATGAATCTGGAAAATCCACTTGTCAATCAACCTATAGAGGTATGATTGGATCTTTGCTATATTTAACTGCAAGTAGACCTGATATAATGTTTGCTACATGTCTTTGTGCACGTTACCAATCTGATCCTAGGGAGTCTCATTATAAAGCTGTGAAAAGAATTTTTACGTACTTAAAAGGTACCCCTAACCTGGGTCTTTGGTACTCTAAAGACTCAGGGTTTGATCTAATCGGCTACACAGATGCAGACTATGCAGGATGCAATTTAGACAGGAAAAACACCTCTGGTGGATGTCAATTGCTAGGTGGAAAGTTGGTTAGCTGGTCTAGTAAAAAGCAGAACTCTGTGGCTACTTCTACAGCAGAAGCTGAGTATGTTGCTGCAGGAAGTTGTTGTGCTCAGTTACTTTGGATGCAACATCAACTTCTGGACTTTGGGTTAACATTGACCAACACTCCAATAATGTGTGACAATGAAAGTGCAATTGCTATTACTGAGAATCCAGTGTTTCACTCAAGAACCAAGCATATTGAAATTAGACATCATTTTATAAGGGATTGTGTTGAAAAGAGCAAAGTGTTTTTAAAGCATATTGGCACTAAGGATCAATTGGCAGATATTTTTACTAAAGCACTTCCTTAGGAAAGGCATTTCTATCTTCTTGGACAACTTGGAATGTTAAATCCATCAATTGAAATGTTGTCCAGTGATGATATTCCCTAATATGTTGTTGTAAAAAAAAAATTTAAAAAAAAAATCAGAGTCTGGATGACGTCATATTCAAAGTCTGGATGACATCATGTTATTCAGGGTCTAGGAAAATTTACTCTGGTGTATTTTTACTGTAAAATTATTTCCTTATTTTGTCAAGTAAAGTTTTTCTTTATTCTATTTTCTAAAATAAAAGGGGGTAAATGGAAACTTTTTCAAATTTTTGTCAGGAGTATGTATTTTGTGCATATCTCTCCTATTTTTACTCTTCAAAATCTTCTTCAAGCTAATCTCCTATAATAAACCCTAATTCCTCTCATTCGATCATCATCTTCTTCAAAAATTCTCTCAGTTTTCAAAATTCGCTCGTGTTCTTGAAAGTTTTTGTTGAAGCTAAATGGCAAATTCAAAGTTCATCCCTTTTGTTCTTGTACCCTCCGATAACATGATTAGGGTGAAAGATTTCAGAGGAGGAAAAGATGTACAGGTTTCGGCTAATAACAGGGTTGCTTGTGGTACTATTCCGGAGAATTTTGCTAATGAAGGGTATGAGGATTTGGTATTGTTCATGCGAAATCACCCTTTGAATGATGCTTTCTTCAAGACAACGATCATGTTTCCAGAGATGTTAGGAGAATTTTGGTATACTTGCGTTGAGAACAGAGAAGCTAGAACTATCACTGGTACTTATAGAGATGGTAACAATTCTTTAACTCTTACTGAAAATCATTTAAGAATTGCTTTGAATCTTCCTGTTCAAGATAACTTTGTTAGAACTGTGTCAAGATCTGCTGTAAGATCTTGTTTTCCTATGGTTGGTCAACCTTTAACTGATTCATCTGTTAAGATTATCATGTTTTCTTCAAGGTGGATATTTTGGTTGTCGAATATCATTAGAAGTCTGAGTTTCAAGTGCGGTAGTCTGACTGAGATTAAT
Source organism: Rutidosis leptorrhynchoides (assembly GCF_046630445.1). Classification (NCBI taxonomy): domain Eukaryota; kingdom Viridiplantae; phylum Streptophyta; class Magnoliopsida; order Asterales; family Asteraceae; genus Rutidosis; species Rutidosis leptorrhynchoides. Next base: position 331,630,186 of record NC_092340.1, on the reverse strand, counting down.
GATTTTGAGGCACATCTGTTTCATGCTATAGTCACAGGGAGGAATATTGATTTTGCACGTTTATATTTCAATGAACTCTTGGTTCTCACTGAAAAAACTCCAAGGGATCATAATGTGCCTTTTATCAGAATCTTAAGTTTAATGTTTGATGGGCTTAAAGTGTTTCATGTATATGAGTATACATTTATTCCAGAATGTAGTGTCAGAATGTTTCACAGCCACATTGTGAATGATCAAGAAGTTGCTCTTACTCCTGCTATGATGTATTGGGTCAATCTTGGCCGTGCAGACCAACCTACAGATTCTGAGCAATCAGAGTCTGCAGGGGCATCTTCCTCAGAATCCGAGCAATCAGGGTCTGTAGAAGATCATGAAATGTCCCGTTCTTATTGATTAAAAACGTTCCATATTAATTGATTTCGTTGCGAGGTTTTGACCTCTATATGAGACGTTTTTCAAAGACTGCATTCATTTTTAAAACAAACCATAACCTTTATTTCATAAATAAAGGTTTAAAAAGCTTTACGTAGATTATCAAATAATGATAATCTAAAATATCCTGTTTACACACGACCATTACATAATGGTTTACAATACAAATATGTTACATCGAAATCAGTTTCTTGAATGCAGTTTTTACATAGTATCATACAAACATGGACTCCAAATCTTGTCCTTATTTTAGTATGCAACAGCGGAAGCTCTTAGTATTCACCTGAGAATAAACATGCTTTAAACGTCAACAAAAATGTTGGTGAGTTATAGGTTTAACCTATATATATCAAATTGTAACAATAGACCACAAGATTTCATATTTCAATATACATCCCATACATAGAGATAAAAATCATTCATATGGTGAACACCTGGTAACCGACATTAACAAGATGCATATATAAGAATATCCCCATCATTCCGGGACACCCTTCGGATATGATATAAATTTCGAAGTACTAAAGCATCCGGTACTTTGGATGGGGTTTGTTAGGCCCAATAGATCTATCTTTAGGATTCGCGTCAATTAGGGTGTCTGTTCCCTAATTCTTAGATTACCAGACTTAATAAAAAGGGGCATATTCGATTTCGATAATTCAACCATAGAATGTAGTTTCACGTACTTGTGTCTATTTTGTAAATCATTTATAAAACCTGCATGTATTCTAATCCCAAAAATATTAGATTTTAAAAGTGGGACTATAACTCACTTTCACAGATTTTTACTTCGTCGAGAAGTAAGACTTGGCCACTGTTGATTCACGAACCTATAACAATGTATACATGTATATTAAAGTATGTTCAAAATATATTTACAACACTTTTAATATATTTTGATGTTTTAAGTTTATTAAGTCAGCTGTCCTAGTTAGTAACCTACAACTAGTTGTCTACAGTTAGATGTACAGAAATAAATCGATAAATATTATCTTGAATCAATCCACGACCCAGTGTATACGTATCTCAGTATTGATCACAACTCAAACTATATATATTTTGGAATCAACCTCAACCCTGTATAGCTAACTCCAACATTCACATATAGAGTGTCTATGGTTGTTCCGAAATATATATAGATGTGTCGACATGATAGGTCGAAACATTGTATACGTGTCTATGGTATCTCAAGATTACATAATATACAATACAAGTTGATTAAGTTATGGTTGGAATAGATTTGTTACCAATTTTCACGTAGCTAAAATGAGAAAAATTATCCAATCTTGTTTTACCCATAACTTCTTCATTTTAAATCCGTTTTGAGTGAATCAAATTGCTATGGTTTCATATTGAACTCTATTTTATGAATATAAACAGAAAAGTATAGGTTTATAGTCGGAAAAATAAGTTACAAGTCGTTTTTGTAAAGGTAGTCATTTCAGTCGAAAGAACGACGTCTAGATGACCATTTTAGAAAACATACTTCCACTTTGAGTTTAACCATAATTTTTGGATATAGTTTCATGTTCATAATAAAAATCATTTTCTCAGAATAACAACTTTTAAATCAAAGTTTATCATAGTTTTTAATTAACTAACCCAAAACAGCCCGCGGTGTTGCTACGACGGCGTAAATCCGGTTTTACGGTGTTTTTCGTGTTTCCAGGTTTTAAATCATTAAGTTAGCATATCATATAGATATAGAACATGTGTTTAGTTAATTTTAAAAGTCAAGTTAGAAGGATTAACTTTTGTTTGCGAACAAGTTTAGAATTAACTAAACTATGTTCTAGTGATTACGAGTTTAAACCTTCGAATAAGATAGTTTTATATATATGAATCGAATGATGTTATGAACATCATTACTACCTCAAGTTTAGTAGGTAAACCTATTGGAAGTGACAAGAAATGATCTAGCTTCAAAGGATCTTGGATGGCTTGAAAGTTCTTGAAGTAGGATCATGACAAAAAAACAAGTTCAAGTAAGATTTTTACTCGAATTAAGATAGTTTAGAGTTATAGAAATTGAATCAAAGTTTGAATATGAATATTACCTTGAATAAGAAAGATAACCTACTGTATATAACAAAGGTTTCTTGATCTTAGATGATTACTTGGAATGGATTAGAAAGCTTGGAAGTAAATTAGTAAACTTGAAGGGATTTTTGAAGTGTTCTTGAAGTGTTCTTCCTATGATGATTATAGCTTGATTCTTGAAGTGATTTTTGATGAAGATGATGATTAACTACTGGAAAAATACGTTCATAATAGTGTGTGTGTGTTGAGAGAGAATTAGAAAGAGAATTGGAAGTGAAATGGAGTGAATGATGAGTGGTAATTGGTGAGTGGTGAGTGGGGTTAAAAGGAGTTCTAGTTAGTTGACTAGCTCATGGTAGAAGTTAAAATTGATTAGTCATACATGAAATAATCAAGAGTGGAATCCCATGCTAGTTCCTATTGGTATATACCCATAGTAAGTACGTTTTGAAGCTGTGTATAATACGGGTAAGAATACGACTAGAATTCTTGATGAAAGAAAAGAATGGGAAAGTAACTGTAACCATTTTCGTTAAGTATGAGTGTTTTGATATATGTCTTGAAGTCTTCCAAAAGTATTTTAATACATCTAAATACACTACATGTATATACATTTTAACTGAGTCGTTAAGTCATCGTTAGTCGTTACATGTAAGTGTTGTTTTGAAACCTTTAAGTTAACGATCTCAATTAATGTTGTTAACCCATTGTTTATTATATCTAATGAGATGTTAAATTATTATATTATCATGATATTATGATATATTAATATATCTTAATATGATAAATATACATTTAAATGTCGTTACAACGATAATCGTTACATATATGTCTCGTTTCGAAATCCTTAAGTTAGTAGTCTTGTTTATATGTATATAACTCATTGTTAATATACTTATGGAGATACTTACTTATCATAATCTCATGTTAACCATATGTATATCCATATATATATATCGTCATGTCATTTTTACAAGTTTTAACGTTCGTGAATCGCCGGTCAACTTGGGTGGTCAATTGTCTATATGAAACATATTTCAATTAATCAAGTCTTAACAAGTTTGATTGCTTAACATGTTGGAAACATTTAATCATGTAAATATCAATCTCAATTAATATATATAAACATGGAAAAGTTCGGGTCACTACAGATCACAACAATGGTCAACAATCTTTAGAATCTGAGCAATCAGATTCTGCCCCCACACAAACTCCACCCCATGTTGTTACACAAACAGAGCAGGCTGAAGACATGAATGAGGAAATCCCACCTCATTCTAACCCATCTTCACCCACTGCTACTGAGCTAATTTTCCACTCAACCAACCTTATGAATCCACCAGTTCATACATAGAATACCACCATAATTAAAACCTTAGATAATACAGCACTTGTGGATTCACCTCTAAAATTCACTAGGAAAAGTGCTTCTAGTACTACTCCATCACCTCTGATATAGGTTGGTGAGAGGAGTGCTTTGACCCAATCTAAACCTGGTAGGATAGTTAACTTGGATACCCACATTACAGTCACTGAAGAAACCCACTCAGTTGACTTACATGAAGAAGTCCCAATCCTGGACTCAAATAATCAAATCCAAAAATTAACTGAAATGGCCAAGCCAACTTTTACCCCAGACTTAAGTCTGCCACTACCCACCCAAAATGTTCCATCCTTACACATTCTTGCACAGGCTGCCAATATCACACTCATGTCACAGGGTGAGATACAGGCCTCAAAACCTTCTATGTCCAAAGATCAGTTTTCTTTACAACAGGATGGCTATGAGGACATACCAACCCTACCCTCATCCATTGGCACTACTTCTCAGACTGAGGAACCAGTCACCATGGTTGGCCTACATCAGGCTTTGACCAAGTTGACTAAGGAGTTTGATGACAAGCTTTCTGTTGTGCAGTCTAAGATTAATAATCTTAACTTTAATAATAATTTTGTTTCTAAAGATGAGTTGATGGAGGTGAGGAGGTTGGTTGGGGATATGCAGGGGTTGACTGGTACAAGTGGTTCAGGGTCTGTAACAGAGATTAATCAAAGGTTGACAGAACTAGAGAAAAGAATGGCTGGTGTTGATGAAATCAAAGAATGTTTTACTGGGTTTGCATCTGATATTTCTTCTCTCAAGGCTGAACAGGCTGAAATTTGGAAGTTCTTATCTACTCTTCCTTTGGATGATGTCAAAAAGGGGGAGAAAAAAAAGAGATCAGATGATGCAGGTATTGCAGATGCAGGTATTGCAGGTGTTGAGGGGGAGAAATCCAAGAAGGCTCACATTGAGGGGGAGGGTATTACTGTCAAGGGTGCTGGTAATAATCAGGGGAGTTCTAGTGGTGTTTTGGTTGCTACTACACAAAGAGCAGATGGTGATCTTAGGGCTCAGATGAACAAGAGGTTCAGATTCAGAAGATATGATGGTGATGTTGTGAAAGTTGAGGTTGAAAAATCTGAGTTTGAAGGTGTGATTTTGCTGTTAACAATGGCTCATTTGCCAGACAGAAGGTTAAGAGTTAAAATGAATCAAATTGTTCGTTTAGGTTTTTGTGAATGAAGAGGCATAGCTGTTTGTATCAAGGAGTATGCAGGGGATCAAGTTATTGTGAATGAAGTGTTAAAGAGAGTGTGCATGTTGGTTCACTTGGTGTTTGAAGAAGGATTCATCAGTACTAAAGATTATGAAGTGTTTTGTGAAACTTTTAACCTGGGAATGAAAGAGAGAACAGTTAAGGGACATATTGAAAGATATGCTATTCCTGAGCATCTGGAGTTTGTTGATAACAAGTATGTTGAACACTTGGATGACTTGATGATAAAGACTACTGAAAATCAAAAGATGTTGATTAGGTGTGATCAGTTTGAAGAGGCAAGCATTGATATGTTGATTAATCTTTTGTCCAGGTGTGAAACAGAGCAAACATCTCCTTTCAGGGTACAATTGTTGAAACACTTGTATAGCAAGCTGAATATGTTGAAGAAAATTTCTCACATGAAGAGCAAGTGTAAGCTTATTGAAAAGGAGTACGCTAAGGTGGTTAATTAGGTGTACAGGTTGTTTTGACATCATCAGATAGGGGGAGATTGTTGGGAAAATGAAAATAATAATCTGATGAGTCAAAAGTATTTTGCAGATTTTAGAGTCTGGAGATTTAGAGTCTGAAGTTGCAGACTCTGAATTTGCTGAAGTCAACGTTTAAAGATTTCTTGAAGCCAAAGCTAAAGATTATTCTGGAAATATGTTTGCAGATTAAGAAGATTTGTTTTGAAGATTCAGTTTTATCTCCAGAGTTGACTTTCGATTTATTAGCAAATTAGTTTGGTTTTTAGTTTATCTTTTCCATTTTTATAGCTAAGTAGTTTTGGAAACCAAATCTTCAGATTTGGTCTTTATCTGTATAAATAGGGACGTATGGTTCATTTGAAAGATGTACTTGACACGATTAATATTATCAATTCTTTATTCCAATATCGTGTTCTCTCATTTTCTGCACTTAAATTCTTATTTATTGTATAAATTGAGAGTCTGGTGTTCATAGTTGTATTACTGTGAACTAATAATTTTTTTGTTTTAGTAAAATTATCTCAACACTGCTCGTGCTTGACTTGTAATTATTTGTTATATATTTGTGGCTTTATATGATACGAGTATCTTTATTTATATTTCCTGCATAATTTCGAGAGGTCAGAAAGTTGATAGCTGAAACTCTTCATTTTCAATGCCATTGTAATTTTTTTTTTCTAACTAATTTACTACACTATATGTTTTCAATAAAATTTTGCGATTTGAATATGAAGAGAGTTTTTTCTAGTTTAATTCTAAGTTTAGATGTATTTAGATTTAGATGGTTCGTAGTATAGTTGAAACCAAGGTTGCAAAAGACGCGAGACGGGGTCGAGACGGTCTGGTCCTAAAAAGATCGAGACGTTCCAGACGGGGTCGAGACGAACGTTGACCAAAGTTGACTTTTAAATATATAAGTATATAAATGTATATATGTGTACATATTTTAAAGCCTGGAACTTTAATTGACTAATTTGTACCCATAATCGCTGTCACCGTTAATATAATACAGAAAAATCAAGCTAAAATACTCCAAATTTGACTGATTTTACCGGCTTTCCGGATTTTCCGAATTTTGGGAGACTTTGACATGATTGTTTTCAACTTTGACCCAAATTTTGACTGTTGACTATCATATTAGACGGTTTTCTTTAAGACGGGACGGACTAGTCACCAAACCGTCGCAACGGGCGTCGCAACGGCTCGAGACGGGGTGTTTTGCAACAGTGGTTGAAATTGCTGAAAAAATTGTAAATTGAGAAAAAGCTAAGAGTTTTTTTTTCAAATGCTATTTCTAGAAGCTTTTTACTTCTATATATTTCATCTGTTTAAAAACTTTAAACTCTTTTAACTAAGCGACTTTTTTTATTAGATGAGATTTTTTCTTAAAAACTAAAAGCTCCAAAATGTCCATTAACAAATATATAGAAAAAATAGTTGGATATACTTTGTTGGTAGAGGGTAGTTATTTTCAAAAATTGTATACAAATTCATTATGCATGCATTAATTTTTTATAAACGGCCTTTAGAGGTGTTATGGATAATCCAAAAGACCACTTGTAATGCGCGTATTTAGTTGTCACCCAATACGCTGTAGCGCGGCGCGTTAGTGGCCTCCATTTTCGTCATGCTAGGCTTTGGCGTGGGAGGGTGTTTTGGCATGTAAGTGACGTGGCCTATTTCTATTGGCCCAAATCAAATTCCAATAAATAAAACTAATAAATGAATAGATAATTATTTAGAATCTCCACCTCACCTCTCACATCTCACTCAACACGCCACTCCTTTACTCCCCATTTTTCCAACACATTTGTCACATCACCATCAACTACTCCACACATAACACTTCAAAAACAACACCCACCACTACGGAGTAATTTTTGTGTGGTTGACCATTTTTTTTTTTTACGGCCAAAAAATCAATAAATAAAAGCAAAAATGTTCCCTAGCAAGGCGCTAAAGGAAAAATTACAAGGGCATAGCGAGCCATAAGTTCCAATTAGAAACTAGATGACCCCTATTTTTGATCCAACGAAAAACAAGTAAACGAATACAATCAAAAATACTACTTCTAGAACAAAAAGATTCATTGAAAACGAGACCATTTCTAAATCTCCATAAAGCCCAAAGTAACGTGACCACGAAAGCAATAACTCGATTCATATTCGTAGCCGATAATCGAACCCCCTCGAGCCAATCAATAAACGTATCCCATGAGGAATAAACCGGCATATCACAATTAAGCCAAACCCGCAGCTTACGCCAAACATCTCTAGCGAAAGAACAATGAAAGAAAACATGATCCTGCGTTTCTACCCCATTATTACAAACGGGGCAAACTATAGTATTAATCTCTACCCCTTTCGCAGAAAGATTCCAACGAACAGGTAACGAACCTGACCGTAGTCTGTATAGAAAAATATTAACCTTTCGAGGAAGAAAAGTATACCAAGTAGTGGTAACCGTTGATGAAGGAAGCAGAGCCTGGTCCAAATGAACACGAACAATCTTGATCGAAAACACGCCATCAGAAGCTAAAGTAAACTCCCAACGATCTTCATTATCATTCATAACAACAGAGTCAATCATAGATAAAAGATCCCTGAACAACAACTCATTTCGGCCACCAACAGGATCCCTAGACCAAGACCACTGCCAGAAACCATTTCACCTTTTATCAGCAATAACACTCTCTTTATGAATCTCTAAATGAAACAGACGATTAAATCTAACAGAAAGAGGCGTATCACCGCACCAAGTGTCTAGCCAAAAACGAATATTGGAACCTGACCCTACTTTCATGCGAAAACAATCAGTAGGAATTAGACCCTTATCTGCCGAAGTATTACAAGTTTGGACGATAGAATTCCAAACCGAAGCAGTCGAAACAGATGAGCTAAAAAAACAAGGGCCATGAATTGATTTTATAACATTAACCCATAAATCATTCGGTTTAGTATGGTACCTCCAACGCCACTTGAGAAGTAAAGCAGCGTTAAAAGCCTTAAGACTCCCAACATTTAAACCCCCACGATCAAAAGGAGCTAAAATGCGGTCCCATTTAATCCAAGCCATCTTTTTAACCAAAACGTTACCACCCCAAAAAAATCTAGCACGAATTGCTTCTAGCGTTTTCAAAACTTTTTCGGGACATTTGAAAAACGATAAAAAATAAATCCCAAGACTCCCCATAACAGATTTGATCAACGTCAATCTCCCACCAGACGAAATTAAACTCGCCTTCCAAGTAGAAAGTTTAACACGAAACTTATCAATTAACGAATCCCAGTTTCTAATCAATTTCATATTAGCTCCAATAAGAATACCAAGATAATCAGTCGGGAAAGTACCAACTCTAGCACCCGAGGTCGTGGCAAAAGCATTAAGATCATTACTCTCCACGCCAATACCGAAGATGAGAGATTTAGAAACATTAATTCGTAACCCTGAAACCAAATAGAAAATCTCAAGAATCTCAAGAATTCTATTAAACTCCCGAAAATTCCAATCCGAAAAGATAATAACATCATCCGCATAAATAAAGTGAGAAAGACGAATACTATCCAACCCAACTTTAATGCCACGAATAAGATTACACTCCATAGCCCGCTTGAATGCTAAATGAAGACCTTCCATAACAATTATGAACAAAAACGGACTTAAAGGGTCACCTTGACGCAACCCCCTTTTGATATCAAACTCTCGGGTGGGACTTCCATTAACAAGGACGGACGTTTTAGAAGACTTGAGGCACCCCAACACCCAGCTGCACCATTTTTCGCCAAATCCTAAAGAGGATAACATAAACATAAGATAGTCCCAATTGACCGAGTCATATGCCTTTTCAAAATCCACCTTGAATAATAACATCTTTTTATTCACTTTCTTATACCACGCTATGATCTCAGACAACATCATCGGACCGTCAAGAATCTGACGACCAGCAATAAAAGCCGATTGGACCGGGCTAATAAGTTTATCAATAACAGATAACAGCCGATTCGTCATGATTTTCGTAACAATTTTATAAAAGAAACCCACCAACGAAATAGGACGAAAATCAGTAATAAGAACCGGATTCTGCACCTTTGGAATTAAAGAGAAAAACGCTGATTTCGCACCCTGAGGCATATACATCTTCGAGAAAAACAACCGAATATCCCTGCAAATATCCAAATGAAAAATATCCCAAAATTGTTTAATGAAACGAAAAGTAATACCGTCAGGACCTGGCGCTTTCGAACTACCACAATCCCAAACAGCTCGCTTAATTTCCGTATCATCAATATCAGCCTCCAACAAATTGGCCTCGTCAACAGTAAGTTTATAATTAGGAACAGTGGACCCAAAAGTAGCACCTGAATTATGAACATCAAACTTTCTTCTATAGAATTCGAAAAACTTATTTTTGATAGTGCAAGGATCGACTTCCCAAACTCCATCAACCATCAGACCTTGAATCTGTTGAACACTACGTTTATGTTTTAAACTACAATGAAAAAACTTAGAGTTTTCATCCCCCTCAACGTCCCATCTGACTCTAGATTTTTGTAACAAATCACAATACTCGAATTTGGACAACTCTTCATTTTCATTGAATAATTTGTTTCTCAAGTCAATCTGCTCCGAATTAGCTGACCCCGCATCAATGAGAACATCGATGTCGTTTATTTGTTGAGAATTCTGTTTCAATCGGCACGCCTCTACTGATCTGGACGAATGGATCCAACCCTTTAAATGTGATTTCAAAAGTCTAAATTTAGCAATAATATCCAAATTCTGATTCGATTTAACCGTGTCCCAAGCATTCCTGACCGTAGTATCGAAATCATCTCTAGCGAACCAAGAATCAAATATTTTAAAATAAGTTGGCCCGAAATCAACCTTGTCTTGAAATAAAAATATTGGAGCATGATCTGAGTATCCTCGAGCTAGCACAGTACCCTTGAAATCATCAACAACGTTTAGTAAATTAGGAGAAATAAAAAATCTATCCAACTTACTCATTTTATTGCTAACTTTATTTCGATACGTAAAACGAACACCACCGAGGGGAATCTCATATAACACATTACTCTCGATAAAATTATTAAAAGCATGAGTATCACGAGAACAAAATTCCGAACCACAACGATCTTGTCTATATCTCACAGAATTCCAGTCACCCAAGAAAATATAATGACCCGTATGAGAAGAAATAAAAAAAGAAAGTTTATCCCATAACACAACTTTATCCGGAAGAGATTGAGGAGCATAAACATTCACCATGAACACCTCGATGTTTTCACGAATCCAAACACCTTTCACAATCACATAATTATCATCACACCAAATCTGAGTTTTCGAGAATGAATTTGGATCCCATATCGAGACAATACCACCCGAGAAACCACGAGATAAACATAACGCATAATCAAAATTAGCATTACCCCATAAAGATCTCAACCGAAACATATGAAGCCTTGACATTTTCGACTCCTGAATTCCCAAAAACTGAACTTTCATCGATACACATAACTCCTTAATCCATTTACGTTTGACAAACACTTCAGAACCGCAACTATTAAGGGAAATAATCTTCATTTAAAACTATTTAACTCATTAATGCGATTCTTTAAATCATTACACCCATCAATGTTGTACCCAAGAAGTTTACCTATTCCAAATAAGTCTTCACTACAACAAAAAGAACTCTGGTGTGCATCAACTAACGAGTCTTGATTAAATAACATAAAAGGAGTAGTACACGTTACCGAATGTCCAGACAACTGATTCCCCGGACGGTCATTATGTTCCTGTGTGTAACCAGGAGGATAAGATAGGCTATTTGACCCTTCACTCATATTTTGCTGATCCAATTTCTCATCAACATATTTGGATGTCAATTTATCATTGACATTGCCGCAAACCGAACCATCCACTTGGGACTGTTTCTTGCTCGTATCTGAATGAAAGCCTAAATCAACTCCCATGAATTCTTTTAAATAATCGTCACTTTCTTTTGATCCAGCAATAGATGAAGATGCTGAAGAACCACTTTGAACCTCTTCCTCATCCTCATCATTATTATCACTATTATTGAACTCAGTCGTAGTGTCAATATCAAACACCCATGATGCCACTTCATGACCGTACACAACAACATCCTTACCATCAATTTCAACCAAACGCGACATAGATATAGGCCTCTTATCATACGTAGCAATGCACACACGCCCCAATGATAAAGGGACTTTATTATTAGCTTCGAAGAACAAAAACCGACCAAAAGAAGACGCAACTTTCTTGAACGCCTTGGTACTCCATGCCTTCGTAGGTAACCCAGATAATTCAATCCAAACAATTCTTTCATCGACTATGAAATCGTCAGAAGCATCCTTAACACAAGCAAACATTGACATGACATTTGTATTGTTTTTGAAAGCCGTAACAGCTGCCTCACTTTCAAACTTCAACCAAATCCAATAACCACCCACATACTGGATCTTAAACTCACTAAAACCTTCAGCTAAACAAAGGGGATAAACCGAATAAAGTGCGCTAAAATCTTTTACCTTAGCCATTATCACGTAATCGTCTTGCTTCACAGCTATCAAAACGGCATCATCAAGAACTATCTTCTTGACCGAACCTTTCTGAGCAGATCCAGAAAGTACTGCAGCATAAGATCCGTCCTGTGGTTGTTCAGCATTTACCTCATCAACTACTGGAGGGCTGTTAGACTCGGAACCAGAAGGATTCGGCTCGCTCACAAGTTTGGGCACATACACTTTCTTAGTCGTGACAATAGGCTTAACAGCATCGACTTTTGATGCTTCCACATACAAATGGAACTTACCAATCCAAACATCTGCCATCCTATTCTCCATAGCAAGCGAATTTTTAACACCCATGAATCTAACAAAAGCAAATCTCTTACCCGATTTCGCCCTTTTCTTAGCTATGTACACATTTGAGAGGAAACCATACCCATAGAATACCTTCCTCAGATCAACATAGGTAACATATTCAGGAAAATTCGTAACGTAGAAGGATTGCAAATCATTACCTGAACGAATTTTAGGGTTTATGCCGACGTCGATCTTACGATACACTGTTTTTTTGTTTCTCCGTTCCTTAGAAGACCACCCGTTTTGTAACGGAATGGTTCGAGTGTTACCTACCATGGTGAGGTGGCGTTTGATCCCGCCGAAGATCACCGGAAAAAGTGAAAAGAACGCCGCCGCCAATAATTGGAGATCGCCCGATAAAAGTAAGAGAGATGGCTGGAATTGGAACCAATTTTATTCCTAAAATTTTGTCTCTATAGAGTTTTGATTTTATGTTTTATAGTTCACACTGTGTGGTTGACCATTGACCGCATGTATATTGTACTCCGTATTATTTGTCTCTCAAATATATCAAAAACTAAAATTGCAAGACTTGAATATATTTGAAATTAGGGACATGTAACTTTACAAAGTTGTAGACGTAGTATTGATCACTTCCTTCGTAATCATCAAATAATTTTAAGATGCATGTAAATATGTAACCTCATTGAATTGAATTTATGTACTAAAATTTGTATGAGTTATGATGTAAATGGTCAAGACAAAATTCAAATCATCTAGCAAACCATAACACTCGAAAAACACTTCACTCGGGTTTAAATCTCTCTGAGTTTAGTTTGTATCTTCTTGTTGCTTAAGTTTTTTCTTTTTGAAAGTGCATTAATTTCTATACGAGTATTCTTTTTCTTAGAAAAAAAAATAGCAAACCATGGAAAATTAATTAGACACTCGGACGACCTCGTTTCTCAACAAATTTTTTCATCGTAAAATTTTGATAAATCACTTTATTTTTATGAACGTTAATATATTAGAAATAACTAGTCAAATCATCCGAATGCGTTCGTGAAGAGTGGTATTTGGTGTCATGAAAATGTAATTATTGTTAAAGGCACGTGGATCTGGGAAAACTTGGAAGTGTATATGGTTAACGTTTATGCTCCGCAACCTTTGGCGAAGAAGATTGTTTTATGGGAAAATATTACGGCATACATGACCGCTCACCCGGGAGAATACATTCTCATGGGGGATTGGAACTCAGTTAGAAACATAGACGAAAGGTGTGGTTCCGATTTTTGTAGTCATGATGCTAGTGTTTTTAATGATTTCATTGATGTTAATGATCTTTTTGAAGTCCCGCTTGGCGGCCTTCAATTCACATGGCGTAATAAAGCAGGTAGCAAATTTAGTAAAATCGATAGATTTTTTGTTACTAACAATGTGTTCAACGCTTTGGATGATTTAAAAGGTCTAGTTTTGCCCAGAGGTCATTCGAATCATTCTCCTATTCTTTTATTTCAAGATAAAGTGGACTACGGTCCAACTTATTTTAAGATATTCAAATCGTGGTTTGATCGGACAAATTTCGAATCGTCGGTTAAAAGTGCATGGGATGGTATTAACAGTGTTGACTCCACAATGAACATTGTTTATAAATTAAAATTATTGAAAGGCCATTTAAAGACATGGATAAAATCTGCAAGGTCTTCTAAAGCTTCTCGATTGGTTGAGCTTACGAATAAAATTAACGATCTAGATATACGAATTGATGCAGGTGATGCTGATGTTAACGAGGTTAATTTACGCAATAATCTTTCTGTAACACCGGCCATTTTTTTTATAACACAGCGGAAGTCTTATTTAATAAAATCACAACCTAATTACATTAGTACAAAATCACTTAATTAAGTTTACTTTATCAAACGGTGTTACGTTATTACAGACACGGTTACAAAAGTCCACATCAGAGTTGCAAGTCAAACATGTCTTCTACATCAATGCACGACCCCATCAGCAGTAGCTAAACATACAGGGGAGGAATGTGGAGGATTAGCTCACCGCTAAGTGAATGGAATCTATCTATAGATTAAGCTTAAGCAATCCATCATACAACAGTCAACTAACATGCTTACAACCATCAAGCATGCAAACAACGACAATATGAGGATCGACGGATTGTACGGGCACATGACGTAGCTGATCGGACTAGGATCTACCGATAGTCCTTCCTACCAGCCTCTGCATAACTATCCAAACGCAACACATGCATTCTTCTATGCTATACTAACAGACAGTAGGACTTGGACTCAACCTTCCTTGGAATGGTTGACCTCACATGGACTGCAACCTCCCTGGGAACAGTTGCAAATCCCCAACCTCCCTAGGAACAGCTGGTGTCAAACATAGTGCACATACACAACATATTAATCACATAGCATGCAACTATCCAACTAGCATGGCAATCACTACGCTACACAGGGTAATTAGAGTAATCCTCAGTAGCATGATTTGCTACTTAAACTCTATCCAAAGATAGACCCACTCACCAATTACCAGCAACTGAAGATTCTCAGAGGTCTAATCTTTCTGAGTCTTCTCTTTCTCTTTTCCACCTGAGAATAGGCATAACCAAGTCAGTAATCATGTCTTGATATCATCCCAACAACAAGACGATAGCATCAATAAACAAGCACTTGAACACTTAACCAATCTGACCTGTCAACCGTACGAGTGACACTCATCCGCACGTCTGAGAAACCTCAACCGTGCGGTTGACACCTCACTCGTACGTTTGGTCCTTGGCCAAATATCTAATTAGACAACAGTAGATCCGTACGGTTGACCACACGAATGACATATGACTCTTACGAGTCACATCTCAACCGTATGCTCCAACTAGCAAATATAACAGTTCAAGTAACCACTCACTCGTGCGGTTCACCATGCAGTTGACCGCCTCAACCGTACGTGTGAAGGTTCACTCATGCGGGTGGAGAAGAACAGCAACAGCAGCTGTTATGATGGGTTTTTAACCCACATAATATCAAGTTCTAAACCACATCATACCATCATGTTATCATTAATTGATAAGTCTATATCAAGAATTCAACCCATAATAACATATTAACGCATGCACACTAGACACACACGCTAATACCTCTATTTCTGACCTAAATATATTTTGATATAGCTTCTAAAAAGTTTACCATTGGAAAGGATTTTTCATTACGATTATAACAATACTTGATTCATCAAAAATGGAGTTACGGTGTGAAAGTTATGACCAAAACAAGTTTCCACAAAGCCGACCGGTGCTCACACGCGTGGCTGAGATCTCACTCGTGTGAGTGAATCCTCACTCGTGTGGTTGACCCTCAAACGTGTGGTCACTCGTACGAGTGACCTGTCACTCGTGTGGGAGCTGAAGAACAGCTCCAGCGCGCTGATTTTTGCCATTTTTGTAGTGACCCGTCCTAATCCACCTGGACGAAGTCTTCAACAGCTGGTCCCATTGCGACTCTATATGCCATGAATGACTCCATGTAATATCTTTAAAATGAGCAAATGTACAGCGAAAGATTTCTTTCAGACCTGAGAATAAACATGTTTTAAAAGTGTCAACCAAAAGGTTGGTGAGTTCATAGGTTTATCATAAACAATAAAATTCATAATTTTGATAGACCACAAAATTTAAATGATGCATGGTACAAATGGGCCCGAATCCTATACCCACATGTAATGTACATGCAATATCTTTTAAATACAGTACACCTTTCTCGTGTACGAAATCATTTTTCATAAATCTTAGTAACCGTACACATACCTCGTGTACAAAATATAATACACATAACATGTGTATAAAATCATTCTCTCGATACATAACATTCACATCAATTAGTGGCAATTATCATGTCCACATAATTCATTGGTGGCAATTATCATGTCCACATAATTCAAAGGTGGCAATTATCCACATAATTCAATAATAATCCGCAGAGCTTCTGTCTGCATAATAATTTATTCGAGGAATGTTTTGCTTGTGTCTATCTCATCAAACATTTATAAAAGCATTTCATGTATTCGCAGTTCAAAATATATTTCAAAAGCATTTAATAAAGCAGTTGTAAAAAACAGCGCATGTATTCTCAGTCCCAAAAATGTATAGAGTAAAAGGGAATCAAATGAACTCACCATACACTATTTTGTAGTAAAAATACATATGATGACATTGAACAAGTGTAGGGTTGGCCTCAGATTCACGAACCTATATCAGTTATATATATATATTAACACGTATAATTGTATTCGAACAAATTTACATATTATTAGTGATATAATTGTTATTTTAATTATGTGTTTCATTAATAATCTAATTAATTACATTTATTAATATTTATTATAAAAGTATAGTTATGTTATATGTAGTAACTATGATTTTATATAACTAGTAGTTATTTGATAAAATAATATTGCTAATAATAATAATAAAAAGTTGTTTTATTTTACAATAATAATAATAATAATAATAATAATAATAATAATAGTTATTATGATAGTAATATTGATACTAGTATTAATAACAAAAATAATAATAATATAGAAATAATAATATTAATGTCAAAATAATAATAATGATAATAATAAAAATAATTTTGATAAAAATGATAATTTTTCTAATAATGATAATAATAATAAAAATGATACTTTTAATAAACATGATAGTTTTTATTAAAGATGATACTAATAATAATAATAATAATAATAATAATAATAATAATAATAATAATAATAATAATAATAATAATAATAAATAATAATAATAATAATAATAATAATAATTATAATAATAATAATAATAATAATAATAATAATAATAAAACTACCTCACAAGAAATAGTCCTTAAAAATAACAAGAATGCCCAAGTCCGAGTTTGAACCCATGACGTCCCGCTAACCCGATAACATCCCTAACCATTCCACCCCTTTCTATTTTTCGGTTTCTAATTTACGGACCAAAGTATATATCATATATATCTGGCTGTTTCTTCTGATTCTTCTTCTAAAAAAAAATATATGCCCCAGCCAGGGATTGAACCTGCGACCTCTTGTTAAACCAACTCACACCCAAACCATTACGCTGCTTCTAATTTTCTGTTTTGATTCTCATACTAATTTTATTTAACTCCTTTTTCCGTTTCATTTTTTTCTTAATAACCCGTTACCATCACCTTTGTAACATCATCATCAAATCATTTTTATAAATTCGTCAATCACCATAATCATCATCTATTGCTATCATTATCGAATATCATCACTTAGTTCTATATATATATCATCCCCATGATTATATGCTTTACGAAAAAAAAAATATAACAAGTGCCACTTTACGTGCCCCCTTTGGTCGGCAATTAATCAAATCGTTCCACTGATTGTTCGACCGAAGTCTGTACAGCAGCCTAACACAATTATTTTTGGTGGCCACCTTCTTGTTCATGTCACCCTTATTTGTGTAAAATAATCAAGTGAGTTAATGGATTAAAAGGGTGTCGGCCATGAATGCAAAATAGCACTCCTTTTTACTACCACTATGGCACTATCTAATTTCATCATCAACTTATCAACCCACTAATTACCACCTACTTGGATATTATCCCAACTTTAACTTAAATCACCATCATCATTCATTATTTCTAATATTCTTTTGACCCCATATCATGATCATCAATAACTTGCATTAACTATTACTATTGTATCGAACAAGGATGTATATAATTGGCTCGTACAGCAGCAGCTATATGACTGTTTACAAGAATTGGTGTACTAATACAACAAAGGTTACGGCCCAATGTAGGAGATTTAACTTAGTGGACCAACATTTATAAGATCATCGGCCCACTAAAAGTATATAATCCCTCGACAAAAAAAATTGAAAGAGTAAATGTACATTTAGCTGTACGCTTTGATTCCCTTATGTTTTATTATTGCAACAACAACAACTAGTGGGTAAACATTAACAAGTGGCAGGGTTATCATGTAGAACAAAAGGTGTAGTATGCGAATGAAATGAAAACAAGTGGGTTACCTTTTGTTGGCCATAATTAAAAAGTATACCACACCAATACAACTTTGATCTGCATATATTAATATCTAGTAGTTGTGTGTGTTAGAGTTTCAACCAAAAGGAAACAAAAGAAGAAAAAGAAAAATATATGGGAACAGAAGGTGATGAGTAGCAAAGAAGAAAAAAAAAATGTTCAAAGATTTGTTGTTGGTGTGGCTGTTTAAACAAAAACAGATGCAGCAGAAATCGTGTAGTGTTAAATGGGTTTTGAGTTGTGGTTCAAACAAGATGCAAGAGACTTGTATCCATGGTTTGTTGATGATGATCGAAGATGGTTTCAAGGTGGATGTTGATTAGCAAGAGGAGAAGAGACACAATTGATGGTTGTGAACAGAAAAGCAATCACAGCCATGAATTTGTTTGAGGTAATGGGTTGTAGTGGTGGTGGTTTAAGGGTTTTGTGGTAATGGCTACTCGTTGGAACAGAAACAAAGAAACAGATAGAGAAGGTGATATGGTGGTTATTCGGCCAGTAACATAAGGTGGTGGAGAAATTGAAGGAATTTTTATTCGCATCATAGAAGGATCGTGTATTATATAATGCTAGTGTTATCGACATGAAGAATCAAGCCCAAGAAGAAACAAACAAAAATATATAAAGCAGAAAGTGAAGTGTAACAGATTCATACGATTATTTGATATTTATTTCTGACAGATTTTGTTGTATAGTTTGGAAGCAATCGACCAGAAGAATCACTCAAGAAGAAAAATAGAAAGTAGAAAGTGATGGCTAACAGATTCGTACTACATTTGATATCAATATCCTACAATTTTTGTTTCTAACTCTTGTTATCTTATGAAATGGTATCAATTTGCAGATATGAAAAGATTTTTTTTAATAAAGGTTGATCGTGATCTGAAACAGAATCTAATTTCTTTATCTGATTAATATCTGGCAAATTTTGTTTCTGTCTGAATTATCTTATATGTTTTTGATTCTAACAGATTATACATATTTTCATATATTATATATATAAGATTAATAATTACTATAAAATCAAACGAATCATTGAAGCAGTGTATTGGCTTGCAATTTAGTGAAGGTGATAGACAAGAGATTTGTTTGCAGAAGAAAAAAGAAATAAAGTAGATATTGAAGTGTAACGGAATTTGTTAGCTGTCTGTACGATTTACATTGTGTCACTAATTCATGATTACATTAATAATTATAATCATATTAATTAAGTTGGCAATAATAATAATAGAATTAATAATAATAATATATCAAAATAATTCTAAGAATAATAAGAGTAATAAAAATAATGATAATAATAATATTATTAAAGATAATTATAATAATAATTTGTATTATTGTCTATTAATAATAATAATACTAAATATGATAATCATATTAATAATATTGATGTTAACAATAATAATGAAAGTAATAAGTATAACATTTATATTTTTATTATAATTAAATTTATTATATTAATATTACATATTATTAATTATGTAATATCTGATACTTATATAATAACTTATATTGAATATTAAATATTTACATATAATATATATATATATATATATATATATATATATATATATATATATATATATATATATATATATATATATATATATATATATAATATTAACTATATATAGAATTCGTATACATGTATATATATATATATATATATATATATATATATATATATATATATATATATATATATATATATATATATATATATATATATATATATATATATAGATTCATTTTTATTCAAATGATTAAATTGTGTTTTTATTATTTCACATCATTATATTTAGTTATATTTTATTTATACATATATATCTATATTTATTTATTTACAAACAATTGTTCGTGAATCGTCGGGAACAGTTGAAGGTCAATTGAACATATGAAACAGTTTCAAAGTTTTTGAGACTTAACCTAACAGACTTAGCTTATCATGTCAAAAATATTAAATCGTATCGAGAGTTTGGTTTAAAATTAGTCGAAAATTACCGGGTCATTACAGTACCTACCCGTTAAAGAAATTTCATCCCGAAATTTGAGTGGTGATAGTTGGAATTGAAATCGAGAATGTTTTAATACCAGATTTGAACTCAGATTCTTAATGGGAAAGACTTTAATCGTCTAAGAATGTTTCATCGAAGAAGAAAATGATAAGTTTAGAGATTTCTTCGAGATTGATACGCAGATAAATTTATGAATGCCCTTCCCGGGTCGAGTTTGGTTTCATGATGACTTTGAATCAAGTAACATAGTTCATGGTGAATACAAGTCAAGTAACACGGTTCGTGGTGATGGTAATGTTGATCAAGTATTACCATTATCACGTTTCATTAGAACTTTCGCATGACTTACTGTAATATAATTACGTTGATCAAGTGTCATTATATTACATTAACTCATGCTTTCATTCCAATATTACTCAAGAATATCCACAAATTTAAACTTCAGTGTTTCACTGAAATCTAAAAGTCAAAACAGTTTTCGATATGATGTACTAAGGATAGAATGACAGCGAAGATAATTACGAACAAAAACGATATAAGGATACCTTCAGAAATATTGAGGATATTTACAACTAAGGAAGATATAACGATATCATAGAAATATTGAAGATATTATAATGTAGAAAGCAGATTTTGATGTTTTTCCGAGCTTTTTCCACGGACCATTCTTTTATTATCAAACTTTTGACTGTTACAGTCATCCATAGTTTTTGCTGCTTTATCAGTTCTTTTAATACTTCGAGAATTGATTTCGTAAATTGGGGTGCTTATTCAGAATTTCAGAATGGAAGATCATAATTCTAAAAGATACATGTTATATGTATACATATAACTGTTGATGTAGAAACGCTGCGAGATTTAAAATAATGATTGAAACTTTTTGGTATGACAACTATCATCACAAGACGCAGATTGACACAGCATGGGGTTTCGACAAATATAATGATTTTTCGAAAAGTCAAAGATCAATGAAGTTGCCGGTAAGTTTACTGCTAATGTGATGAGATATAAAGGGTTCTCCGGTAACAATGACGAAAGACAAACTTATATATCAAAGTTATAATAAGGCTAATCCGAATGAAAGTCGAAGTTGATTTACTGGAGCTGTGACAAAATTGGCTAATTTTGGAAAGGTATTGTAAAGTTATTTTCGGTAATAACACGCCAATGGATCTGGCACAGTTTTGAATTCAAAGTATGGCCTTGAAAGATGTAGGAATCTAAAAGTGATGTCTTTTATTAAATCTTGACTTGGATTTTGATCGGTCAAAATCCGAATATGAAATTAAATTTGAATGAAAATAGTTGTTCTTTGGTGAACGGATACGTATATGTATGGTTGTATGTAGGATAGTAAATGACCGTTGAATCAGATTCGAAGAATGTACTGTGTAACTTATTAATGTGAAATCTAAATATTCCTCGGGTATTACCTACCCATTAAAATGTTTTCACCATTAACAGTTTGTACAAAAGAATTTTTAAATTACAATCTTTATGAAAATATACATACATATATATTTTCTTCAGATGTAATCATGGATTTAATGAGTCAATATAATATTAAACTCATTTGATTTACGGTTAGAACTAGAGTACATAATCTCTAAAACATTAAAGATTACATAATCGTCATGTAGAACGAAAATAAATGACGTAGAACGATAGGTAGAACGATGATTAAGTGCGAGGTATGGATTGTGATGTTTGAGAGGTGTGATGTTGAACCGTGGGTTGTTGGTGGTACTGGTATTGATGTTGGTGGTACTGTTGGTGCTGGTGATGTTGCTGAAGCTGGTACGTTTTGCAACATATTTTCCAAGGCTATAACTCGGGCGCGAAGCTCGTTGATTTATTCCATTACTCCAGGTTGATTGGCGGTTTGAACAAGGAAATGAATAAGGTTTAGAATTTTAGATAGCACATATTCGTGATGAGTTATCCTGGAAATGAGGCTAAAAATGGTGTTTCAGATAGGTTCGCTGGTAAGTGCTTCAGGTTCTTCGTCAATAGGGCAATATGTTGGGTGGAAAGGATCTCCTTCTTCGCAATTTCATTGATTAATTCGACTACGAACCCATCCCCAATTCATCCAGAATTGATGATGGATGATTTGTTGATCCATTCTGGTTACACTGCTTTCGGAGTTCGAGTAGAAATCCATATCGGAATAGCTATCGAATTCGAGGAACTTGAACTGGTTGCATAATTCATCTTGCACGGTTAGATAAAGGATTTTTGATATGAAATGATTTTCGAATATCGGATGATATTCTAATTACATAGAATACCTAATACCTATATATAGTACAGAGTATCCCATAGATTACCGAGGGAATTAAGGAAACGTGTCAGACAAGGTCTAATGTGATGGAATATGAATTTGTCTGTACACCATCTATGCAATAATTGCAATAAGTCGTGTCGAGACTGAAATTGATAAGTAGATATTTTTCAACAAGGAATGATATGCAAAACTTTTGACATGCAGACCAGGTTCAAGTCCAGACTTATTAATGAATCCTAACAACTACTAGGTCGAAGTCCAGACTCATTAATGCATCCTAACAACTATATGTTAGACACACTAATGCAAGACCTGGTTCGCTAAGACCACTGCTCTGATACCACCTGTAGTGACCCGTCCTAATCCACCTGGACGAAGTCTTCAACAGCTGGTCCCATTGCGAGGTTCCGACCACTATATGCCATGAATGACTCCATGTAATCTATTTAAAATGAGCAAATGCATAGCGAAAGATTTCTTTCAGACCTGAGAATAAACATGTTTTAAAAGTTTCAACCAAAAGGTTGGTGAGTTCATAGGGTTATCATAAACAATAAAATTCATAATTTTGATAGACCACAAGATTTAAATGATGCATGGTACAAATGGGCCCGAATCCTATACCCACCTATAATGTACATGCGATATCTTTTAAATACAGTACAACTTTCTCGTGTACGAAACCATTTTTCATAAATCTTAGTAACCGTACACATACCTCGTGTACAAAATATAATACACATAACCTGTGTATAAAATCATTCTCTCGATACATAACATTCACATCAATTGGTGGCAATTATCATGTCCACATAATTTAATGGTGGCAATTATCATGTCCACATAATTCAATGGTGGCAATTATCATGTCCACATAATTCAATGGTGGCAATTATCATGTCCACATAATTCAATGGTGGCAATTATCATGTCCACATAATTCAATAATAATCCGCAGAACTTCTGTCTGCATAATAATTCATTCGAGGAATGTTTTGCTTGTGCCTATCTCGTCAAACATTTATAAAAGCATTTCATGTATTCGCAGTTCAAAATATATTTCAAAATTATTTAATAAAGCAGTTGTAAAAAACAGCGCATGTATTCTCAGTCCCAAAAATGTAAAGAGTAAAAGGGAATAAAATGAACTCACCATACTGTATTTTGTAGTAAAAATACATATGACGACATTGAACAAGTGTAGGGTTGGCATCGGATTCACGAACCTATATCAGTTATATATATATTAACACGTATAATTGTATTCGAACAAATTTACATATTATTAGTGATATAATTGTTATTTAAATTATGTGTTTCATTAATAATCTAATTAATTACATTTATTAATATTTATTATAAAAGTATAGTTATGTTATATGTAGTAAATATGATTTTATATAACTAGTAGTTATTTGATAAAATAATATTGCTAATAATAATAATAATAAAAGTTGTTTTATTTTACAATAATAATAATAATGATAGTTATTATGATAGTAATATTGATACTAGTATTAATAATAAAAATAATAATAATATAGAAATAATAATATTAATGTCAAAATAATAATAATGATAATAATAATAATAATTTTGATAAAAATGATAATTTTTCTAATAATGATAATAATAATAAAAATGATACTTTTAATAAACATGATAGTTTTTATTAAAGATGATACTAATAATAATAATAATGATAATAATAATAATAATAATAATAATAATAATAATAATAATAATAATAATAATAATAATAATAATAATAATAATAATAATAATAATAATAATAATAATAATAATAAAACTACCTCACAAGAAATAGTCCTTAAAAATAACAAGAATGCCCAAGTCCGGGTTTGAACCCATGACGTCCCGCTAACCCGATAACATCCCTAACCAATCCACCCCTTTCTATTTTTCTGTTTCTAATTTACGGACCAAAATATATATCATATAAATCTGGCTGTTTCTTCTGATTCTTCTTCTAAAAAAAAAATATATGCCCCAGCCAGGGATTGAACCTGCAACCTCTTGTTAAACCAACTCACACCCAAACCATTACGCTGCTTCTAATTTTCTGTTTTGATTCTCATACTAATTTTATTTAACTCCTTATTCCGTTTCATTTTTTTCTTAATAACCCGTTACCATCACCTTTCTAACATCATCATCAAATCATTTTTATAAATTTTTCAATCACCATAATCATCATCTATTGCTATCATTATCGAATATCATCACTTAGTTCTATATATATATCATCCCCATTATTATAGTCTTTACGAAAAAAAAATAATATAACAAGTGCCACTTTACGTGCCCCCTTTGGTTGCCAATTAATCAAATCGTTCCACTGATTGTTCGACCGAAGATTGTACAGCAGCCTAACACAATTATTTTTGGTGGCCACCTTCTTGTTCATGTCACCCTTATTTGTGTAAAATAATCAAGTGAGTTAATGGATTAAAAGAGTGTCGGCCATGAATACAAAATAGCACTCCTTTTTACTACCACTATGGCACTATCTAATTTCATCATCAACTTATCAACCCACTAATTACCACCTACTTGGATATTATCCCAACTTTAACTTAAATCACCATCATCATTCGTTATTGCTAATATCCTTTTGACCCCATATCATGATCAACAATAACTTGCATTAACTATCACTTTTGTATCGAACAAGGATGTATATAATTGGCTCGTACAGCAGCAGCTATATGACTGTTTACAAGAATTGGCGTACTAATACAACAAAGGTTACGACCCAATGTAGGAGATTTAACTTAGTGGCCCAACATTTATAAGATCATCGGCCCACTAAAAGTATATAATCCCTCGGCAAAAAAATTGAAACATGAAATGTACATTTAGCTGTACGCTTTGATTCCCTTATGTTTTATTATTGCAACAACAACAACTAGTGGGTAAACATTAACAAGTGGTAGGGTTATCATGTAGAACAAAAGGTGTAGTATGCGAATGAAATGAAAAAAAGTGGGTTACCTTTTGTTGGCCATAATTAAAAAGTATACCACACCAATACAACTTTGATCTGCATATATTAATATCT
This sequence comes from Rutidosis leptorrhynchoides, assembly GCF_046630445.1. Taxonomy (NCBI): domain Eukaryota; kingdom Viridiplantae; phylum Streptophyta; class Magnoliopsida; order Asterales; family Asteraceae; genus Rutidosis; species Rutidosis leptorrhynchoides. The sequence continues at coordinate 331,604,335 of NC_092340.1, read as the reverse complement.
AGTGGTTGTGTGTGTTAGAGTTTCAACCAAAAGGAAACAAAAGAAGAAAAAGAAAAATATATGGGAACAGAAGGTGACGAGTAGCAAAGAAGAAGAAAAAAATGTTCAAAGATTTGTTGTTGGTGTGGCTGTTTAAACGAAAATAGATGCAGCAGAAATCGTGTAGTATTAAATGGGTTTTGAGTTGTGGTTCAAACAAGATGCAAGAGACTTGTATCCATGGTTTGGTGATGATGATCGAAGATGGTTTCAAGGTGGATGTTGATTAGCAAGAGGAGAAGAGACACAATTGATGGTTGTGAACAGAAAAGCAATCACAGCCGTGAATTTGTTTGAAGGTAATGGGTTGTAGTGGTGGTGGTTCAAGGGTTTTGTGGTAATGGCTACTCGTTGGAACAGAAACAAAGAAACAGATAGAGAAGGTGATATGGTGGTTATTCGGCCAGTAACATAAGGTGGTAGAGAAATTGAAGGAATTTTTATCCGCATCATAGAAGGATTGTGTATTATATAATGCTAGTGTTATCGACATAAAGAATCAAGCCCAAGAAGAAACAAACAAAAATATATAAAGCAGAAAGTGAAGTGTAACAGATTCATACGATTATTTGATATTTATTTCTGACAGATTTTATTGTATAGTTTGGATGCAATCGACCAGAAGAATCACTTAAGAAGAAAAATAGAAAGTAGAAAGTGATGGCTAACAGATTCGTACTACATTTGATATCAATATCCTACAATTTTTGTTTCTGACTCTTGTTATCTTCTGAAATGGTATCAGTTTGCAGATATGAAAAGATTTTTTTTAATAAAGGTTGATCGTGATCTGAAACATAATCTAATTTCTTTATCTGATTAATATCTGGTAAATTTTGTTTCTGTCTGAATTATCTTATCTGTTTTTGATTCTAATAGATTATACATATTTTCATATATTATATATATATAAGATTAATAATTACTATAAAATCAAACGAATCATTGAAGCAGTATATTGGCTTGCAATTTAGTGAAGGTGGTAGACAAGAGATTTTTTTGCAGAAGAAAAAAAAATAAAGTAGATATTGAAGTGTAACGGAATTTGTTAGCTGTCTGTACGATTTACACTGTGTCACTAATTCATGATTACATTAATAATTATAATCATATTAATTAAATTGGTAATAATAATAATAGAATTAATAATAATAATATATCAAAATAATTCTAAGAATAATAAGAGTAATAAAAATAATGATAATAATAATATTATTAAAGATAATAATAATAATTTGTATTATTGTCTATTAATAATAATAATACTAAATATGATAATCATATTAATAATATTGATGTTAATAATAATAATGAAAGTAATAAGTATAACATTTATATTTTTATTATAATTAAATTTATTATATTAATATTACATATTATTAATTATGTAATATCTGATACTTATATAATAACATATATTGAATATTGAATATTTACATATAATATATATATATATATATATATATATATATATATATATATATATATATATATATATATATATATATATATATATATATATATATATATATATATATATATATATATAAGACATTATATATATAATATTAAGTATATATAGAATTCATATACATGTATATATATATATATATATATATATAGATTCATTTTAATTCAAATGATTAAATTGTGTTTTTATTATTTCACATCATTATATTTAGTTATATTTTATTTATACATATATATCTATATTTATTTATTTTACAAACAATTGTTCGTGAATCGTCGGGAACAGTTGAAGGTCAATTGAACATATGAAACAGTTTCAAAGTTTTTGAGACTTAACCTAATAGACTTAGCTTATCATGTCAAAACTATTAAATCGTATTGAAAGTTTGGTTTAAAATTAGTCGAAAATTTCGGGGTCCTTACAATTTTGACCCAAAAACTCGATTTTTGCAAGTTCTAACATCAAAACCACTTCAAAAATATCATATAAACTATATAGAAACTATTTCTAATATCAATTAAGCATAACAAACACATAATCATCAAGATTCAAGTTCATATTCATCAAAAACCCATTTTACACCCCAAACCCAATTTCTATGAATTAAACCACGAATTCAAGCACACAAACCTGGATAATTGCTTACAAAGATGATATAATTCAGTTCCTATAGCTTCACAAATCAATTTCAAGCTTGGATTAGATTAGGGTTTTGAGATGGTGTAAGTTTAGGTACGTTCTTGATTGAGACATATCTAGAAAATGGGTGAAAGAAGCTGATATCTACACTCTTATGTGTTAAAATATAATACCCCATTATATACGGGCATTTACCAGTTATCTAATATCTTTCGTACTTAATTTGGCAACCCTAACGGAGTCCAAATTCAACAAACGAACCATTTCTGTGACCCTTGTCACAAACTGGTCTTAACCACATATTCAACTAATAATAAACATAATATTAAAATAAAAGCATATTTTAAACACAAATATAAACCTAAGGGTAATTTAGTAATCTTACTTCTAACCCCGGTTTCAGTCCGTTACACTTTCATCCAAAAAGACGATTTGGCTAAGCTTATTGAACTCGACTATATTCAGAAATCGAGTATTAAATGGGATGTTGAGGGAGATGAAAATTCCAAGTTTTTTCATTGTTCGTTAAAACATAAACGTCGGGTTCAGCAAATTCAGGGATCAATTGTTGACGGTGTATGGCTTGACGACCCGAGTATTGTTAAAGATAAGTTCTTTGATTTTTTCAAGAACAAATTTGAAAAGGTCGATTCTGGAGCAGCTTTCGTCCATTTTAATCCACAAGTTATACTTTCTAATGAAGATGCAAGTTTTATTGAGAGGGACATTGATGATACAGAGATTAAGAACGCTGTTTGGGAGTGCGGTAGTTCTAAGGCTCCGAGCCCGGACGGTATTTCTTTTTGTTTCATTAAACATTTTTGGGACTTTTTTCAACATGATTTTTACAGAGATGTTAAAGGTTTCTTTGCCTCTTGTAATATGCCTCATGGTGCTAACTCGGCTTTTTTCTCGCTTATTCCAAAAGTACAGAATCCGGTTCTGATAACGGATTTCAAACCTATTTAGTTAGCAGGGTGTTTTTACAAAATCATTACTAAAATCTTGACTAACCGATTAGCTTATGTTATTGATAAGATTATTAGTCCGGTTCAATCGGCGTTTATTTCAGGACGTCAGATTTTAGATGGCCTGTTAATGCTAAGTGAGATTATATCTTGGTATAAAAATAAGAACAAAAGAATGCTTCTTTTCAAGGTCGATTTCGAGAAAGCGTACGATTTCTTGAATTGGGAGTATCTTTTTTTTTTTGCTCTCCTCATTAGGGTTTGGTCAGAAATGGTGTTCTTGGATTAAAGGATGTTTAATCTCAGCCAGAACGTCTGTCTTAGTTAACGGATGTTCGACACGTGAATTTCCGATTAAAAGGGTTTAAGACAGGGTGATCCGCTTAGTCCTTTTCTTTTTATAATTGTTATGGAAGGGTTACATCTTGCTTTTCTTCATGCCATGCAGTTGAAATTAATTCGGGGTATAAAAGTTGGGAAGGACAACATACACCTTTCACATTTTTTTATGCAGACGATGTTATCATTTTCTCAGATTGGTGTTTGTCGAAATTGAATCGTATTTTACTTATTCTGAAGATTTTCTTTTGGTATCCGGCTTAAGAATTAATGTTTCAAAATCCCACTTATTCGGTACCGGAGTGGCTGATTATGAAATTATGGCTTTTGCTAATGCCGCAGGGACACAAGTTGGTTCATTTCCTACCACTTATCTTGGTATTCCCATAGAGTCCAGTATGAAAACTATTTCGAATTGGGATTTTTTGGTCGACAAATTCCGTTCTAAGTTATCTTCGTGGAAGGCCAGTTTACTATCTTCGGGAGGCAGATTAACGCTTATTAAATCGGTATTGGGAAGCCTTGGGATATATTGTATGTCGTTGTTTAAGTGTCCCGAAACCGTCCTAAAACGTATTGAGTCTTTAAGGGCAAGGTTTTATTGGGGTGGTAATGACGAGGTTAAAAAAATGTCATGGGTAAAATGGGACAGATTATTAGCTTCTTTCGACCGCGGTGGCCTCAACGTTGGAAGTCTCAAAGCTTTCAATATGGCGTTAATAGTGAAGTGGAAATGGAGGTATTTGTTAAATCCGAATGACTTGTGGGTCTTGCTAATAAAGTCCATTCATGGCAGTATATTCGATAATACGTTTTTGGTTTGTTCTAGCATGTGGTCCAACATTGTTTCTCTATGTTCTAAGGTTACATCTGATGGTTTGCTGCCGGTTGACACTTTTCGCATGGTAGTTGGGAATGGTAGGAAGATTCGTTTTTGGTATGATGTTAGGTGTGATGAATCTTCGCTACATTCCAGGTATAACCGGTTGTTTCATTTGGACAAGAACAAGAACGGTATGATAGCGGCTAAATGGGTCAACAATGCGTAGCATTGGGACTGGTCTCGGGTGAACCTAGGGATTCGTAACGCACAACTAGTAAACTCTCTTCTCGAAGATATTGGTTCCTACAGCTTTTCTGATCGGGATGATATTTGGTCTTGCAAATTGCGCACAGATGGTTTATTCACGGTTAAAGCGTCTCGGGATTTTATTGATCGAAAGATACTTCCTTCGTCGAATATGGAGACTGTATGGTATAAATTTATCCCGTGAAAAGTTAATATTTTCTTATGGCGATTAAGGTTAAATGCTCTTCCCGTACGTTGGAATATTGTCGAGAAGGGTATTGAGATTGACTCCGTTGTTTGCCCGGTATGTTCTAACGGACTTGAGTCTCAAGATCATATTTTTTCAATTGTTCGGTGGCTACAGACATATGGAATAAGGTTCGTATATGGTTGGATTGCTCCCTTCCTCTTTTTACTAATTGGGATTCGTTTATTTCGTGGATCGAAGGCGTTAGTTTACGAGCTGCTTCCAAGAGTCGGGTTTTTGCGATTGTGATCACGACTTTATGGGCCATTTGGCGGTTTCGAAACGGGATCGTTTTTAATTCCTCTTTTTGTAACATTAGTAGTATTTTTGATGTTATTAGATTAATTTGTTTTCGTTGGATTAAACATAGAGGCCATTTAGTTTCAAATTTGGAACTCATGGCTATCTATGCCGTTGTAATTTTCCCTTAGCGACTTGTTAGGGAATGTTTTTTAATAAAAGATTCTTTGGCGGTTAAAAAAAAACTAGTCAACAACTAGTAAAGAATTACATAGAATGATTAAGCCATAAACTAAAATTAGAATCTTACTTCCTCTTACTTTTAACCAAAAGAACTAACTAAGCTCAATGCTATCAAACAAATAACACTTCGATATAGAGAAAGCAAAAAGAACGTCCCTTCGATATATCTAAAGTCACCGAAGAGTAGACGCATAAATCGATAGAAGTGAAACCTTTATATCGTTTTAATGATATACAATCACTACAGGAAAGATGACTTTTCGGGACGACATTTTTTGTCCTTTCCAGAAGACATGTCGTCCCACCTTTTCGAATGACACGTCGTCCCAAATATGTCGCCCGTAATAACTTGTTCCATAGAGTTTTTCTGGACTAAAAGTTGTTCTTTTCCAGATGAACGTGGCCCCCACTTTGACTTTTGTTCAACAATACCTGATGAATTTTCGTGACGACATATAAGGACGGCATTTCATCCGAAAAGAAAATAAATAAAATTTAAATATGCATTTTTTCAACCGTAAAAACGACACGTTTCAAAACACAAAACTTGTTTTACGGTTACGATATATTTTACAAAACCCACAATAACATTAAATTAAAGTTCAAACTAATACCAAAATGTTCAAATAAGCATTACATCAAACCATGATCTCCAAATCAATGTTTTAACATCTAACATTAAACATAAACAAACTAGCCTATCAAACAACCACAACAAACTACTTACGCTCCTTCTCCATCTTCGTTGTCACCTTCCTCATCTTGGTTTAAATCAGGAGTCGGGAGAAATTTTGCAAATGGGGCGGGATAACCATAAGATTCGCGACAAAAACTTCAGCTATTGCGGTATCTTGGTTTGGTTGTTCCGAAAAGTTTTGTGGTTTTTTACTTCGACTTGTTGATGATGAAGATGCGGAATTAGTAACCGATATTGGTAACTTTCTTCCCAATCAGATTGTGCCCACATCGTTTTTCCAAACTTCCAACATTATCTCTTGCTCACTTCTTTCAAGCTCTTTATTTTTCTTATCCGTCATTTCTTTTTACATCGTTAAAAAATATTAATATTAGTATCATATAACCCCATATTAACCCACATTTACCCAATTGGCTCCATTTGATGACATTTAACCCCAAGACTCAATTTGACCCCATATGAACCCAATTGACTACATTTGACCCTATTTGAACCCAATTGACCCTATTTGACCCAAATTTGCCTATTTATACCCATTGACTACATTTGACCTCATATGACCCATTTGACAACAATTGACCCATTTGAACCCAATTAACTCAATTTAACCCTATTTAATCCGAATTTTTTATATTTGAACACAATTAACCCCATTTGAACCCATTTGACCTCATTTGAACTCAATTTACCCTATTTGACCCACTTGAACCCATATAGATCACTATTCACACATTTGACCCTAACTGATCAATTTTAACCCATAATGACCCAAGTTGACCCATTTTAGCCAAGTTGACCCTATTTACCCCGTTTGATTAAATGACCCATTACATACGTAGTTTAGTCGTGGAATATTCCCACTCCAGACGCCAAATTTCCTGTTAGTGTGCATACTCTTGTAATTCTCAATAGGACTCAGAGAATTATCTTCACACTTCAAACACACATTAGAATATATTGAATCTATTAATTTAAATCAAATCTATATAAAAATTAATCAATTATATACAATAATAAAAATACAAAATAACAGGAGGATTTAAGTAATTTACCAGATTGCTAGCGATTGACCTGCTACCATGAAAATTGTGGTATTCTACTTTTTCCTTATTTGTGCATTCTTGGCAGAACACTCATCGTATTTATCCGAAAGCATTAAGTCCATCATTTTAGAAGTCGAATATTTGGATGGATACGCCCTTTTGTGAGAATGTGCGATTTGAATTTATACGAGCTCTTGAACCTTCACTCCCGCGTGAATTCTATTCCAACTTTGAAATCACAAAGATTGAAGTTTCGAATGTTTGAAACGCCATACTCGTATAGTCTAAAAGAATTCGGTTACATGTTGGGCGTACCATTTGGTGATACTTATTTCTATCCCGGTAAAGATTTTGAAGCTCTTCCACTGGATAGTCCACGACATCAAATGACTCTACTTCTATTTTGTACTTGTAATCCATACAAGACCGTAGAACGTACGAGCATTCTTGACGCATATCCCCGTACTGAAATTGCTATAAGAACTGAAAGTATTGGAAGTAACATGTATTACCGTGAATTAACTGTCACTCATTTGTTGGTCACTGAAGCTTGTGTTCACTGGTGTCTAACTCACAATATTGAAGTAAATATTACTCATTGGTCGCTTCCCGAATGCACCGACTTCATTATACAGAAACCAGACCTCTTCCTTACAGAGCGTTTCTGAATTGTCTATTTGCTAAGACTGGTCTGCTTGAAGGTCGACGACATCTGATAACTATATTTTACCTATCAACCTGGATTTCGTTGCTGAAACTTCAGCAGCATCGAGCTCAGATACAAAAACTTCGTCCACTAGTTTGGATGCTCGTAGTCATGCTTGTCGCTAGTAGTGTTCTATTACACTAGTTCGGATGTTTGTTTTATTAGTGTGATTTAATTTCGGTAACTTTGTATGATCTTCAATTAATGCCCGTAGTTAAATGTGTTTTAATTTCAATAACTTTATTTGTTAGAAACTGAAATAATGAAATTTTTCATTATTCTAATAGAAAATACAACATTAATCTTATATAACTAGAAAAAGAAAATATCTCAATCAAATTAAATAACTTAACACTAAAAAGAAAAACATCAAATATACGACCCAACTACTAATTAACATCAATTTCACGTTTCTAACTCGATGTTTTTCAATTTTGAGTTCATCTTCAAGCTTATTCTTTTTCCTTAACGATTTGGGTATAATCTGCATGACCCTATCACACATGGATTGCTGGTCTATCCAACCATAACGGTAGAACTCCAGACAAAAAATCAAAGTAGCTTATGATATAATATTTCGGTACAAAGCACAAATATTAAGCAAATAAATTTTACGTTACCAAATAATTATGACAACCATAAAATTGAAGACATGGATTGTGATCTAACTAAAACGTTCGGAAAACAACTTCACCACACTCTCAATGTACCTCTATTTCAAATACACTGTAAAAATGATAATGGTGAGGTTTAGGTTAGAAAAATATTAATGTTGATATTTAAATAGATGGAAATGGTCAGCAAAAAAATACATTAATATAACATTTTTTTGGACGACATGTCGTTTAGAAAGATAGCGCGAAAGCTTTTACTTTTTGGAGTCAAAATTATTTTCACGAGGAAAAATAAAAAAGGAAAAATACTACAATATTTATTCCGAACGACATGGCATCCGGAAAGATAACACGCAAAAATTCTCACTTTTTGGAACCAAAATTATTATCGCGAAATGAAAATAAAAGATGAAATTATCTTTCGGAACCACACGTATCATCCACAAAAGTTTCCGGTCCAACTTTTCAGAAACGCTGACCAAAAAGTGACTTTTGTTGTCGTTTAATGGACCTTTCCGTACGCACTATGTCATCTGGGTTCATGGTTTTTCCCGTACTGAGTGGCGAATCTAAGTAATGAGTAGTGGGGTCACACAGCTCCACTTGTCTGGAAATTCTTTTTACGAAGTACTCTTCAAATTGTATATGCACTAAATTTTTCTACCAGACCCCATATCTTTTTAGTATTTATTGTTTTATTTTTAGGTAAATAAGGAGTAAAGTATCCGTCAATATAATTAGTTGTAAACAAAAATCAGGACCCCATTAAATTTTATTCCTGGTTTCGCCACTTATGATATAGAATGACTTTATAACATTACCAGTAATAACTCTAGAATAATTCAAGATCAAGTAAAACTACTCAAAAGGAAAGTTGCAGGAGTGGCGGTAACTGACTAATCTTCTAGTGGTACATGGTGTAACATCCTCAATCGGGCCTAGCTGTAAGATTTCTAGATTGTCCTTAAGTTAGTATTGTGTTACTATGTGCTTTTATTTTTATTTAATATTTATTATTAAATAATAATGTGGTTAGGACCAGTTTGTGACAAGGGTCACAGAACAGGTTGTATTAACAATAGTTAATGTGGATATCGTATTAAATTAACATTAAGCTTCCGCCATGTATTTAAAAAAAAAAATCAGCGGTGTCACAAGTTGGTATCAGAGCTGGTTTAACCTGACTGGCAGGTTAATCGTAGAGGGGGTTCTCACAGTGGCGACCTGTGACGAAGCATTGGCTCTTACCCCTTGCGATCCCTTTATGTGTAAAGGGTTGGCCGGCTGTGCGGAGACGCAACCAGGCTTTGAGGTACGCTCAGTGGTCACCCTGTGCGTAGGAACGGCACTGAGTGGGATGCGTCCCCAACTTGTGTTACAAGTTGGTATCAGAGCTGAGTTTGGAAGCATGTGCATTGTGATCTACATGTCATGTTCCCAAACTTAGAAGAGTCATATCAAACATAACATGCTGGGGATGGGTTAAGTGAGTACTAGGACAGGATATGTGTTAGTTGTTAGTACTAACAGAGTTTATACTAAGCTTTGGTGTGAGTGTTGTGGTAGTGCAGTAATGGCAGATAACGAAGCTAACGCTACTGGCCCCACTGTCCCTGGAACTGGTACATTCAGAGCCCCTAACGAAGATGGACATGTGTCTTCAGAAGAGGAAACTTCTCAAGAAGTAATAGAACTTCAAAGTCGGTTACTAGAAGCTCAGGAGAAAATTAAGGAATTGGAACAAGAACGGGCGCAATGGAACCCAAATTCCACTGCGTTAAACACAACTTTTCCTTCAAACCTTTATAATCAAGCCGGTGGCAGTTCCCAATCACAGTTTCCACAAAATACCTATCAAAACTATCAAATGCCATTTCCGTTTAACCAGACTTTTTCTAATCAAATGATGTACCCATTTCAAGTCCCTAAGACAAGAAGGAAGTGTACCTATAAACAGTTTATGGACTGTAAACCTCCTGAGTACAGTGGTCACACAAACCCTACAGCGACGCTCAATTGGTTAAGAGAAGTAGAACGAGCATTAGAAGCATGTTTTTGTGAGCCTGAATCCATGGTGTTATTTGCTAGTAGGCTTCTCAAAGGTGAAGCAATGGAATGGTGGGACTCTATCACTGCATATTTACCTAAAGAACAGATCAGTCAAATTACCTGGGAACAATTTGCTGCTAAAGTTCGTGAGCAGTATTGTTCTGAGTATGAGATGGAAAGATTGAAAACTGAGTTTCTGAGTATGAAGATGACAGAAAGTATGACGATTGATGAAGTTTTCAGAGATTTTACATCTAAGCTAAGGTTTGTCCAACAATGGGTACCGACTGAAAAGGATAAAATTCAGCATTTCATGCGGGTGATTAAGCCGGAGTACAGAACAGTTGCGAGATTTGCAACCACATTGGCACAGACTCATGAGATGGCTAAAGTTACTGAAGGTGATATCATGGCAGCGAAAAGAGAAAGTTCGAAAGGTGGATCTTTTGGGGGAAATCAGAAGGTCAAACAGGTGGTCAGTCTGGTCAGCAATCAAGTAAGCAATCAGGATTTCATGGAAAGAAGTCAGGTGGGTTTAAACAGAAAAGTAAGTCTGGTATGAGTGGATCGGGTTCAAGTCAGCCTGATTGGTGTAATGTTTGTAAGTCGACTCATGCCGGACTGTGTTCTTCAATGACCAGAAGATGTTTGAAATGTGGAATGAAAGGTAATGAATCAACAGCTTGTTCATTTAAGTCTAATGTTTATTGGAGTTGCCATCAAGAGGGGCATAGATCTGCTAATTGTCCATCTGCGTCAAGATCTGGTTCTGGGGCAGGGTCAGGGGCGAGGTCAGCAACTTCTGGGGGATCTTCTGCTTCTACCACCGGGCAGAAGAGAAAGAATCCTCCAGCAGCAGAGGCAAGGGCATTTCAGATGACGGTAGACGCTGCAACCGCTACCGATGACGTCATTACCAGTATGTTCTTGGTTAATTCCTTGCCAGCTCGTGTGTTATTTGATTCCGGAGCGAATCGATCTTTTATGTCCTTAGGCTTCTGTGATAAGTTGAAGTTGCCTGTTAGGATGTTAGATGAGCCTTTGGGAATAGAAGTAGCTGATGGTAAAATGGTTCCATGCACATCATCTGTGTCTGGACTTACCATCGAAATTGACGGCCATTCTTTTCCTTTAACCTGTTTGTTGATGCCTATACCTAGCTTTGATGTAGTCATAGGAATGAATTGGTTGAGAGCTAATAGGGCTAATATTAAGTGTGATAAGAAGATGATTTCTTTCCGTTTGGCCGACGGATCCCGAGTGATAGCTAGGGGAGAGCGCAGTGGATTTAACTTCCCTATGGTTTCCCTAATGAAAGCTCAGAAGGCAATAACGAAAGGGTGTGATTCATTCTTGGCCTACGTGATTGATGTTAAGAAAGAGAAGAAGCAGGTGACCGATATTTCCGTTGTGTCAGAATTTTCAGAAGTATTTCCAGATGATTTACCAGGATTACCTCCAGTACGTGAAGTAGAGTATAAAATTGATTTGGTTCCAGGTGCTATGCCAGTTCCAAAAGCTCCTTACAGATTAGCTCCATCAGAAATCCGAGAAATGATGTCTCAAATTCAGGAACTGTTAGATAAGGGGTTTATCCGACCAAGCTCTTCACCGTGGGGTGCTCCTGTGTTGTTTGTGAAAAAGAAAGATGGGTCGCTACGTATGTGTATAGATTACCGCGACTTAAATAAGAGAACAATCAAGAATAAGTATCTGTTACCAAGAATAGATGACTTATTTGATCAGTTACAGGGTGCTTCCTACTTTTCAAAGATTGATTTACGTTCAGGGTATCATCAGGTACGTGTTGCAGAGAACGATATACCAAAAACAGCGTTCAGAACTAGATATGGTCATTATGAATTTTTAGTTATGCCATTTGGGTTGACAAACGCGCCAGCAGTGTTTATGGATTTAATGAATAGGGTGTGTCGTCAGTATCTTGATAAGTTTGTGATTGTCTTCATAGATGATATCTTGATATATTCGAAAACCGAGAAAGTTCATGCTACACATTTGAGATTGGTATTAGAACTTTTGAAATAGGAACAATTGTACGCTAAGTTCTCCAAATGTGAATTTTGGTTGCGGGAAGTTGATAATGCTAAAAACGAACATATATTTCATAGCATTATTCCTCAAGAAAGACAAGCTTTTAGTTGCAATTGTTCTATTTAAAAGTGATATTCGTTTAAATAATAAAAGGTGAAGACAAAAGACAGATTCGACGAATTGAAGACGCAAACGACCAAAAAGCTCAAAAGTACAAAATACAATCAAAGAGGTTCCAATTATTGATAAGAAACGTCTCGAAATTACAAGAGTACAAGATTCAAAACGCAAAGTACAAGATATAAAATAGTACACAAGGACGTTCGAAAATCCGGAACCGGGACCAGAGTCAACTCTCAACGCTAGACGCAACGGACTAAAAATTACAAGTTAATTATGTATATAAATATAATATAATATATAATTAATTATATTAATTATATATATATATATATATATATATTATATTTATAAAATAAATCGTCGGCAAACAAAGAGCCAAATGTGGGTGAGCTGTAAAAACGATCTCCGCGACTCGCGGAGTTTCAAGAAGAAAAGGGCCGCGAGTCGCGGAGCCCCAAATGTTGAAACTGCCTATAAAGCTCGCGCATTCTGATCGTAAAAAAAATCATAATATATCAATCTCTCTATATCTATACGTAATATTTATATTTATAATTTATATTTTAATTTTAATTTTAATCCTAATAATAAGGGTATGTTAGCGAATGTTGTAAGGGTGTAAGTCGAAATTCTGTCTGTGTAACGCTACGCTATTTTTAATCATTGTAAGTTATGTTCAACCTTTTTAATTTAATGTCTCGTAGCTAAGTTATTATTATGCTTATTTAATCCGAAGTAATCATGATTTTGGGCTAATTACTAAAATTAGGTAATTGGGCCTTGTACCATAATTGGGGTTGGATAAAAGAACGACACTTGTGGAAATTAGACTATGGGCTATTAATGGGTTTTATATTAACTAAACAATACCTTGTTAATTTAATATACAAACTTATAATTCGACGTATTTATATATAACCACATACGCTTGACTGGGTACGGTGGGCGGGATATTTATAAATACCAATAATTATTCATTTTACCGGACACGGAACTGGATTAATAGTTAATAGATTTGTTGAAACAGGGGTGAATTACATTCAAGGGTAATTGGCGTAATTGTTAACAAAGTAGTAAAACCTTGGTTTACACGCAGTCGATAACCTGGTGTATTCATTAAACAAAGTATTAAAACCTTGTTACAATTCGAATCCCCAATTAGTTGGAATATTTGACTTCGGGAATAAGAATAATTTGACGAAGGCTTTCGCTCTTTATATTTATGACTGATGGACTATTATGGACAAATCCGTATGGACATATTAAATAATCCAGGACAAAGAACAATTAACCCATGGGCATAAAACTAAAATCAACACGTCAAACATCATGATTACGGAAGTTTAAATAAGCATAATTCTTTTATTTCATATTTAATTTCCTTTATTTTATATTTAATTGCACTTCTAATTATTGCACTTTTATTGTTATTGTATTTAATTGCACTTTTTAATTATCGCAAGTTTATTTTATCGCATTTTTATTATTCGCAATTTCATTATCGTTATTTACTTTACGCTTTAAATTAAGTCTTTTATTTATTTAATATTTTACATTTGGTTTTAACTGCAACTAAAATTTTAAAATCGATAAACCGGTCATTAAACGGTAAAAACCCCCTTTATAATAATAATATTACTTATATATATATTTGTATTTTTATAAAATAAAACTAATATAGCGTTAAGCTTTGTTTAAAAGATTCCCTGTGGACCGAACCGGACTTACTAAAAACTACACTACTGTACGATTAGGTACACTGCCTATAAGTGTTGTAGCAAGGTATAAGTATATCCATTCTATAAATAAATAAATATCTTGTGTAAAATTGTCTCGTATTTAATAGTATTTCCTTGTAAAATTTAAAGCTATTTTATATACACCTCGCATAACATCAAGTTATTTTTGGCGCCGCTGCCGGGGAACGCCGAAGCGAAACGCCACACACATAAAAAAAGATTTTTATTTTTAGTTTACTTTTATTAAAATTCACTTTTGTAAAAATACGTTTTTAATTATTCAAAAATTTAAAAAGAAAACAAAATTTTATATATTTTTTTAAGATTTTGTTAAATATTTAAGTTTTATGAAGTTTCTTTATTTTTATTTTATAAAAATATAAGTTTTATTTAAATATTTTTATTTAAACAGAAAATATAAAAAAAAAGAATATAAAAAAAAAAACACGTCGAATTTTAATCAACCTGTCATCTGAAAATTGGAACCCCGCGACTCGCGGAGTTTGCTGCTTGGAATACCGCGACTCGCGAAGACAATCTGACACGCCGACAGAAACCCTAATCAGGCATTAAATACGGGGTAATTATTAAATATTTATTATTATTAACCCTAATCACTTATTTATTATTATAATTAGTTTTGAGTTTTTAAATTAAATTGTATTTTAGTTAAATTAGTTTAATTAAAATATAAAATTAATAGTTTAATAAAATAAATAATATAAAAATAATATTTTTATAAAAATTGTAATTTTTACAACTTTTTATATATTTTTATATTTTGTCCCTTTTTAATTGTTTTAGCGTAATATTTGTATTTTTCGCTCGTATTTAGTTTTAAACTTAGTTTTTGCCATAGTTATTTTTACTTCTAGATTTTTAGGCTTTGCCGTAAAATCCCTTAAGTGCTTTTTCTTTAGACTAAGATATAGGTGCTTTAGAATTTTGCGACGCCTTTTTAAGTTTTAGTTTCTTTTTAAGTTATTGCCATTTGGGATATAGTTTTTCTTGTAAGCTTTAATATTTTTAGACACCTTTTACCTATGTATCAATTATCATTCCAATTAGTAATCTCAATTTGCGATTATAATTTTAAGTTAGTGATAGTAATAAGGTTGGGTTAGTCTAGTGTTTTTAAGTTCTATAAGTTACTCTTTTTCTTTCTTATTTTTATTTTTCGATCTTTTTCCGACACGCTCTTTTTCTTTCTTATTTCTCGCTATTCTAGTTTTAGGACATAGATTTTTTTTTATTATTCTACTTCTTATCTAAATTTCTTAAAATTACAAAAATTTATTTTAAGTGGTTAAATTGATAGACATCAAAATTTTCTGGTTCGTAGTAATAGTTAGATTTGTACGTGGACCGGGTTATTGGAGCCAAACAGTCCTCAATTATATTGAGACCAAACGAATCCTGCCCCTCTGCTGCATCTTTTGGCTATTCGAAACGTGGGCAAAATCAGAAATGTCTATTGATTGGATAACTTATATAATTTTTCTTTCCTTTTTAAAAACTAATAGGATATTCAGTGAATGCACCGAGCAAGACGTTCACCACCTTTTGTACGTTCACCACCTGTAACTAGATCAAGACATTTAGCAAATATTACCGCCGTTGATTTTTCTTTAGAATCGTCATCCAGTCGACCAAGTACTCCAGTTCAAATTTCCGATAATCCATTTTTTGAACCCGACCTCACAATTGAGAATTCGGAGAATATTCAGGGACGATTCATAGATCCTGAACCACTAAACTTTCCTCCGGAACCACCAATCATTCAAACAGAGATTGTTGAGGAACGAACCATTAAATCAGAATCCTCTAGTGATTCGGATTCAACAAATTCAATTATGGAGAATCTGGAACCTTTAAGTATGGAAGACCGAATGAGAGCTAAACGCACTGGCCAAGGTCACGCAATTACTCATCCTGACATTAATGCGCCAGATTATGAAATCAAAGGACAAATTCTACACATGGTGACTAATCAATGCCAATTTAGTGGTGCACCGAAGGAAGATCCAAATGAACATCTTCGTACCTTTAATAGGATCTGCACACTATTTAAAATCCGAGAAGTAGAAGATGAACAAATATATCTCATGTTATTTCCCTGGACTTTAAAGGGAGAAGCTAAAGATTGGTTGGAATCGTTACCTGAAGGGGCGATTGATACATGGGACGTTTTAGTTGAAAAATTTCTTAAACAATTCTTTCCTGCATCTAAAGCCGTAAGACTTCAAGGAGAAATTGTTACGTTTACACAGAAACCGAATGAAACTCTATATGAGGCGTGGACAAGATTTGGAAAGTTATTAAGAGGATGTCCGCAACATGGTTTAGACACCTGTCAAATAGTACAAATATTCTACCAAGGATGCGACATCACTACAAGGAAAGACATAGATATAGCAGCTGGTGGTTCTATTATGAAGAAAACAGAAACTGATGCTTATAAAATTATTGATAACACTGATTCCCACTCACATGAGTGGCACCAAGAAAAAGATATCGTTAGATCATCTAAAGCAGCTAGAGCCGATTCTAGCCATGACTTAGATTCTATTTCCGCAAAGATAGATGCTGTTGAGAGACGAATGGAAAAGATGACTAAGGATATTCACTCAATACGAATTAGTTGTGAGCAGTGTGGAGGACCACATTTGACAAAAGATTGTCTCAGTATTGAATTAACAATGGAACAAAGAGAGAATATTTCATACATAAACCAAAGGCCTGGAAATAATTATCAGAATAATTATCAACCGCCAAGACCGATTTACAATCAAAACCAGAATTATAACCGAAATATTCCATACAACAACCAACAAGGTCCTAGCAATCAACACGTATCCAATAATACTTACAACCAGCAAAGACCTAATTTTCAAAACAAACCACCACAACCCGATGATAAAAAGCCGAATTTAGAAAATATGATGACGAAGCTAGTTGAAACTCAAACGCAGTTTTTCACATCTCAGAAACAAACTAATGAACAAAATGCTCAAGCATTTAGAAATCAACAAGCTTCTATTCAAAACTTGGAACAAGAAGTAAGTAACCTAGCAAGGTTAATAGGTGAAAGAAAACCGGGAAGTCTACCTAGTAATACAAATGCTAACCCCCGGAATGAAACAGCTAAAGCTATTACCACAAGAAGTGGTACAACACTTAAACCACCTGAAATATGTCATAACCCGACCTTAACCATAAGGACGAATACAATAACATATGATTTCATCGTGAGGTATTGACCTCTATATGCGACATTTTTCAAAAACTGCATTCGTTTTTACAATACAAACCATAGCTTTTATTACAAATACAAGGTTTAAACAACTTAATAATGATTATCATTTAGCGATAATCTTAGACTTACAAACTTTACATGTGATAATAACAATACGACCTCCAACATATTTTACATTACAAATCCTCCGATATGCAGTTTTATTTTTGACACAAATATGCATACTCAAGATCTTGCTTAAATTCAACATGTTGCAACGGAAGCTTTTAGTTATCACCTGAGAATAAACATGCTTAAAACGTCAACATAAAGTTGGTGAGATATAGGTTTAATGCCGGCAGCGTCATAAATATAGACCACAAGATTTCATATATAAACGTTTTAATAAAAATATTCTAAGTTGTTGAGCACTTGATAACCATACTTAACATTTAATCAACGTCGCATATTCCCTTTATTATGAAATCTTACTACACCGTACCAAGTGTAGTCACCGAAATGAAGTATTGTGTAACCGTTGAATACTGGTCGTCCAGTCCAGTTGGGGTTGTCAGGCCCGATAGATCTATCAACAGGATTCGCGTTTACAATACCTCATGTAAATAATAGTTACCAAGTTACAGGGAAGTATGCCAGTGGTACAACTCAACGTAGAATATATATTTTTAATCACTTGTGTCCATAACGTAAATCATAAAATGCATGTATTCTCATCCCGAAATATTTAGAGTTTAAAAATGGGACTATATACTCACCTTTGTCTTGAAGGTATTTAACTCGACTTGGTCTCCGATAGATATCACGAACCTAACCATATATATAATATATCAACATATTTTATTTTTAAGTAATCGTTACATATATATATATATATATATATATATATATATATATATATATATATATATATATATATATATATATATATATACTTTTAATACTTTTAATATTTTCTTAGTCCGATGTTAGTGGTCCACAATTAGTTGCTTAAATAAAATAAATAAAGACCCCATCGTATTCGTATTGATCAGAATTAATCTCGACCCATGGTACCATGTTGTCAAGTGACGTGTTGCGTACAATCATGAGGTCTTATGATTAATCTTCTCGTGTTGTTTACGGGTGGTCCTGAAATATATAAAATCAAATCATAAGTAAATATATATTAAATATTATGTTAATTAGCCAAGATATGATTAATCCGATTTTGTCATAATATGATATATTACAGGTCTTGAAGTGTTTTTTTTTTAAAATCAAATTAGAAGGATCTATTTAGTTTGCGAACAAGTTTGAAATCACTCAAACTATGTTCTTGTTGTTAAAATTTTACAACACAAAATAAGATAGCTATATAAATATGAATCGAATAAGGTTATGAATAAGATTACTACCTCAAGTTACTTGGACAAAGCTACTGGAAAAGGTAAGAAAAATCTTGGAATCAAAAGAGTGGTGGAGTGGGATTGAAAGATTGGAAGTAATCTCCTTGAAATCGGATGACTATATTGATACGTTCTTGAGTAGGTAAATGAAGAGAGATTAGGGAGTGAATTAACTTGAAAGAAAATTGGAAATAAAATTGTATGTGTGTGTGCACAAAATAGCATGATTATGGGATGGATATATAGGAGATTTAGTTTGTTTTCTTGCACAAAAGTCACACATGAGGTTAAATGGCTGGTTCCCACATGTAACATCATGTCTAGTGGCTGATCATTGAAGTTTATTGTTGGTATATACTAATAGTAAATACGTATAGAAGCTGGGTATGATACGGTTACATATACCCTAGATATACTTGTAGAAATTTTAAGGAATCGGAACGAGAATTCAAATATGGACGGGTTTATAACTGTAAAAGAGGCTCAAAACTGGGCTTTTATTTTTGGGTCAAACCGGGCCAAAATAAAATTTTAAGACATTTTTAATAAGACATTTTTAATAACTCGACCCCAGCCAGGGGTTGCCACCCCTTGGACCCCGCTTATCGGGGGCGCTGCCCCCGAACCCCCGTCATAATCAAGATAAGTTCAAACAAGTGTGCACTCCACACTTCCCCAAACTTGTTCGATATTTATCAAGATTATTTTGGTTACAAATTAATCCCATTACACTTAAATCATATTGGTGACATAGATCACCAACACAATATAGATTGTAAATATATATGTCAAAGAACGTTACATATAGTTATCATTTTGAAAACTTAAGTTAGTGGTCTCAAAGTATACTTATAACTCATTGTTGTTAGTTCACAATGAAATGTTAAACCATCCTTAAATTATGTTAAATATGTATAGATATGTACATATACATAATCGTATAATTATCGTGTGTTATATAGTTCGTGATATCATCGGTCAAATTGGACGGTCAAACGTTGTGTGAAACTCTTTTCAAAAACATAAGTCTCAACAGTTTGGATTGCTTATCATGTTGGTAAGGTTTATTTTATGTAAATATTAATCTCATAAGTATAAAACGATCGGAAAAATCCGGGTCGTTACAAAATACCTGTAACTTCTGATGAAGCTATTCCTACTCCACAAGAACCACAACCTGAACAAGATAAGGAAAAAGAACCGGTAGTTAAAAAGGTTAATGAAGATAACACAGCTAAGGCTAAACCTTATGTTAAACCATACCAACCACCACTTCCTTACCCGAGTAAAATGAAGAAAGAGAAACTTGAAGCCGAGCAATCCAAATTCTTGGATATGTTTAAACAGATAAATGTAAATCTTCCTTTCATTGATGTGATTTCAGGAATGCCTAGATATGCTAAATTCTTGAAAGATCTGATCACGAATAGAAAGAAAATGGAAGAACTCTCGGCTGTTACCATGAACACTAATTGTTCAGCAGTGCTGTTGAATAAGATACCAGAAAAATTATCCGATCGAGGAAGTTTCACAATTCCATGTTTTCTGGGTAGTCTTAGTTCAATAGAAGTACTGGCAGACTTAGGTGCTAGTATAAATCTAATGCCGTATTCACTATACGCTAAACTAGACCTTGGAGAATTGAAACCAACAAGAATAAGCATACAACTAGCCGATAGATCAATAAAATATCCTAGAGGGATAATGGAGAACATGCTAGTTAAAGTTGGTACTTTAGTATTTCCAGTAGATTTTGTTGTTCTGGACATGGAAGAAGATTCTCAAGTTCCTCTCATATTAGGAAGACCATTCTTAAACACGGCTAAAGCAATGATAGACGTGTTTGGTAAGAAACTGACCCTAAGTATATAGGACGAGAGTGTTACCTTTTCAGTTGATAGAGCAATGCAACAACCACAATCTGCAGATGATACATGTTATTATATTCAAACTATAAATTCACATGCAGAATTATTAGAAGAATTTCCAGAATTACAAGGAACGGGAGAATGTTCTTTAGGAGAAGGAACTGAACCAATTGATGAAGTTGAAATGTTAGCTACACTTATAGCTAATGGATATGAACCAACAACAGAAGAAATTCAAATGCTAAAAGAAGAAGACAGATATCGATATAAATCATCGATAGAAGAACCTCCGAAATTAGAGCTATAGCCACTTTCAAACCATTTGGAATACGCATATTTACATGGTGAATCTGAATTACCTGTAATAATATCGTCTTCTCTTACTGAAAATGAGAAATCACAACTCATTTCTGTGTTGAAAGCTCATAAACCAGCCATTGCATGGAAGATTCATGATATTAAAGGAATAAGTCCTTCGTATTGCACACATAAAATCCTTATGGAAGAAGGTCATAAAACGTATGTGCAACGCCAACGAAGACTAAATCCTAATATGCAAGATGTAGTTAAGAAAGAGATTATTAAACTGCTAGATGCAGGTTTAATTTATCCAATCTCTGATAGTCCATGGGTAAGCTCAGTTCAATGCGTACCTAAGAAGGGTGGCATGACTGTCATTACAAATGAGAAAAATGAGCTTATTCCTACTAGGACTATAACAGGATGGCGTGTATGTATTGATTATAGAAAATTAAATGACGCCACCAGAAAAGATCACTTTCCCTTACCTTTCATTGATCAAATGTTGGAAAGATTAGACGGAAATAGTTACTATTGTTTTCTTGATGGATTTTCCGGATATTTTCAAATTCCAATAGCACCCGAAGATCAAGAGAAAACCACATTCACGTGCCCTTATGGTACTTTTGCTTACAAACGCATGCCATTTGGACTTTGCCACGCCCCTGCAACCTTTCAAAGGTGTATGATGGCGATTTTTCTCGACATGATAGAAGAATGCATGGAAGTTTTCATGGATGACTTTTCAGTCTTCGGTGATACATTTGAATCATGTCTAGCTAATCTTGAACGAATGCTTATTAGATGCGAACAATCAAATCTAGTTCTTAATTGGGAGAAATGCCATTTCATGGTTAAAGAAGGCATCGTTCTTGGACATAAAATTTCAAAAAAAGGAATTGAAGTGGATAGAGCTAAAGTAGATGTAATTGCTAAACTTTCACATCCCACCAATGTTAGAGGAGTTAGGAGTTTTCTAGGACATGCCGGTTTTTACCGACGTTTCATAAAAGATTTTTCTAAAATTGCCACTCCTATGAATAAACTCCTAGAAAAGGATGCTCCATTCATCTTTTCAGATGAATGCATCAAATCTTTTAATATTCTTAAAGAAAAACTCACTAATGCGCTGATCATGATAACACCAAATTGGAATCTACCATTTGAACTAATGTGCGATGCAAGTGATTTTGCAATGGGAGCCGTTTTAGGACAAAGGATTGAAAAACGATTTCAACCTATATATTATGCTAGTAAGACGTTACAAGGAGCACAAAAAAATTACACAACTACTGAAAAAGAACTCCTTGCTATTGTCTTTGCTTTTGACAAATTTCGATCATATCTCGTTCTAGCTAAAACGGTGGTCTATACCGACCATTCTGCTCTTAGATACCTATTTTCAAAACAAGATGCCAAACCAAGATTAATCCGTTGGATCTTACTCTTACAAGAGTTCGATATTGAAATCCGAGATAAAAGAGGGGCAGAAAATCTCACCGCTGATCATCTTTCTCGTCTTGAAAATCCTGAATTAGAAGTTCTAAATGAATCGGCCATACAAGACAACTTTCCTGATGAATATCTATTGAAGATAGATTATAATGAAATACCATGGTTTGTAGACTATGCAAACTACTTAGTATGTGGATTCCTTGAAAAAGGATTATCGTACCAAAAACGAAAGAAATTCTTAAGTGATATAAAACACTATTTTTGGGAAGATCCACATCTGTTTAAAAGTTGTCCCGATGGAAAAATACGCCGATGTGTATTCGGAGATGAAGCTAGTAAAATTTTAAACCATTGTCACACAGGACCAACAGGAGGGCATTATGGGCCTCAACTAACAGCAAGAAAAGTTTATGATGCTGGATTCTATTAGCCTACAATTTACAAAAGACGCACACCTTCTTTGCAAATCCTGTGATGCTTGTCAAAGGGCCGGAAAAATAAGTCAACGTGATGAAATGCCACAAAATGTCATCCAAGTATGTGAAGTACTTGACATTTGGGGTATTGAATTTATGGGTCCATTTCCAAAATCTCATAATAATCTCTACATTCTCGTTGCTATTGATTATGTATCTAAATGGGCGAAAGCACAAGCTCTCCCAACTAACGATGCACGAGTTGTAGTCAACTTTTTAAAACGTCTTTTTGCAAGGTTTGGAACACCGAAAGCTTTAATAAGTGATCGGGGTACTCATTTCTGTAATAATCAACTTGAGAAAGTTCTTAAAAGATATGGAGTAACTAATAAAATCTCCACCGCATATCATCCACAAACAAGTGGACAAGTTGAAAATACCAACCGAGCTTTAAAACGTATTCTAGAGAAAACCGTAGGATCAAATCCGAAGGAATGGTCCATTAAGTTGGAGGATGCACTCTGGGCTTTTAGAACAGCTTACAAAACTCCAATTGGAACCACACCTTTTAGACTTGTCTACGGAAAAGCATGTCATCTTCCAGTAGAAATTGAACACAAAGCATTTTGGGCTTTGAAGACATGTAATCTTGATTTACATGAAGCTGGACGTCTACGATTAAGTCAACTAAACGAATTAGAAGAATTAAGACATGAAACATACGAAAATTCGTTAATATATAAAGAAAGAACAAAGAAATGGCATGATAAAAGAATCAGAAGTTCAAAAGAATTTAAAGAAGGAGACAGAGTTCTTCTTTTCAATTCACGATTCAAGCTATTTCCTGGAAAATTGAAATCAAGATGGTCTGGACCATTCATAGTCAAAAGAGTTTTCCCATACGGAACGATAGAATTAATAAATTCAAATGGGATTGAATTTAAAGTTAATGGTCACAGAGTTAAACATTACATACATAGTCCGATGGAAGTTGACAATGAAGTTAATCATAATTTCACCACCCAAGAAAACCTTCAAAATGAAAACATAAATATGTTATCAACAACATATGAAAAATCAAAATTAGAATATAAGGAGGATTCAAATTTGAGTGATGAAGAAGAATTCTTATACAAACCTCCCATTCCAAGAAACGAAGAAAAATGTGAACAAGAAATTCAAATAGAAGTGAAAGAACCAAGGAAAGAACACACGAAAAAGGTTTACAAACCAACTCGACTTACTAAAGCAGGAGACCCGGGTGAATTTATCATTTCTTGCTTACTTAATGATGGTGCTGTATATAATGGACTCACAGATTTAGGAGCAAGTGCAAATATTATGCCTCTTTCCTTATACAAAAGATTAGGCATGGGTAAATTAAAACCAACCAAAATAGGTGTTCAATCATTTGACCAAACCATTAAACACCCGGTTGGAATAGCAAATAATTTACTTGTTAACGTGGGAAGTTTGACCTTTGTTGCAAACTTCATAGTGATTAATATGGAGGAAAACCTTGATATTCCTCTAATTCTAGGTCGCCCATTTTTAACAACCACCGAGGCATTCATTGATGTAAGAGAAGGTAGAATGACACTTAGGGATGATAATACATCAATCACCTTTGTGAACCGAAAGTTTAGATCTCCACAAACCAAAACTGTTAGACCAATAAAAACGCATAAGTGTGGGGAAGATGAAGAAACACTTAATGATGATCCAATCACAAAGAATGCCGTTGATGATACGAAATTAGATGAACCCATTTTTAACAGTTCAACGAAGAAACTTTATAAACGGATTCACGATGCTAAGATTAAAGGAAAATTTAAGTTATATAACCGATTAATATCCAATTTATCGTCAAAAGAAAAGGCAATGTTAGTTGAATTTGTGAAAGTTACGGAGGAAATCAACAAATGGATTGAAGTAAAAGTCAAAGATATACAAGTTGTTGATGATTCAATTGAAAATAATGTTAATCACAATTTCAACTAAGTATAGGGGGTTTATGTATTTCTGTTAGAGTTAGATTTTCTGTTTTCGTGTAGTTCTCGAAAATGGAACTCGAATGGTCTTTCCCTAGCAGACCCTAAAGAACTAGTCTTCTCCCCCCCATTCTGAATTTTTATTTTTTTTTAGGTTTTTACGAAATGAAGACTTCCTGTGAACTAAACCATGGTCTAATGCTACACGCTTTGATCACTAAACGTAATAATGACACACTTCTGAGTGAAATAGTATCAGTAATCAGAGAAAGATTGGACAGAGTAAGAAAAGATTCCAGATGCAAAGATAATAAGTTACAATTTGGTAAAGGAAAATCAAAATCCGCAGCAAAAAGAAGAGCACGACACCTAGAAAGATGTCACAAATGCGGAAAATGGTTACATAGAGGTAAATGTTCAAATAATCAAACCTATTCAAACACCGAATTTGTTACTTTATGCAGAGACGGACCGTTCATATGTTTAGAAGAAAAAACACTGAATGCTCGAGGTTACGCCTATGTAGCTATGGAAAACCAATTAAACCGACTATCTTATGAATGGGATAGATCGTATAACTAAGAATACTATCTCACAGGTAAGTCTGTACAGTTTTTTGTTTTTATTTTTATTTTTAACCTTTTAATAATAAACGCTAATTTGTTCGCTATAAAGTATTAAATTGGTATTGAATAAAATTAGGTTTGGCGACCGAAATTATTAATATCATACAAAAATTTATTACATCACTGCGAAATTTAACGTTTATTCTTAAGGTATAAATATCTTTAATCAATCAACCCAAAATATTTCAAAAATTCGTCATGAGTTAAATTAGGTTATGGAACCAAAATTACTTTACCGAAAAGAGGGGCGCATATTTTTGATAATATTTGATTGATTAAAGTGGGATAAAAAGCCAAAAAGATTTTTAATTTTATTTTTACCATGTTTTTAAAATTAATATATAAATCTTAAATTAATATTGTAAACTTTGTAAAAACAATATATTTAAAATTGTAAATATTTGAAAAATTAATATAAGTTTGGTGTGAATTTATAATATGAATTTTTAAATTAAGTTTGGTGTGAATTCTTAATTTTTAAAATATGAATTTTTAATTTTATGCATTTCAAATTTTAAGTTTAGTGTGAATTTTTAATATTAATTTTGAATTTTATGTATTTTTAATTTAAGTTGGTGTGAATTTAAAAACAAAAATTTACTTTATCTCATTAAGTTAAAAATATGATTTTTAAAATTCATCGTAAGTTGAAGACTAGGTCGTTGAACCGAAATTGCTTTACCCGAGGGAGGGACGAGAACTTTTATTATCATTATTTTTAATCTTATTGAATTAAAGTATGCCAAAAACATTAAAAAAACCTTTAAAAAAAAAAAGAACAGCTCAGTTGCACACTACCACACCAAATTCTGCGAAATAAAACCCGAAAATACACGAAAAAGACCTCCCAAATTCACAATTTTTCACCGTTAATCATCAAATCTTTTACTAAAATCATGTTAAGAAGGATGCTATCAAGGAATCACTCAAGAAAAACGGTAAATTTCTACACCTAAACACCATTTAATCCGAAAATTAGTGTTCTTGAGCAATTTTATACCCAATTTGATTTTGATGCTTTTTAGTGTAATTATGCTTAAATTGTTTATGTATTATGCTTGTATAACCTAGATTGATGCTATTTAACATGATTAGAAGCCTTAAACTTCAAATTTTGAGTAATCTAGGGTTTGTGTTCTTGAGCAATTTGGGGCTTTTTGATATAAACAGGTTATGGCCGATTTTTGTCATGAATTGTTGCTAAATTAAGTAGTGTAACATGTTTAGGTAGTTAAATGATCCAAACTTTGAGCCTAAACATGATTTTGAGAATTAAAGTGGACTTTTTCAAGTCTAAAATTCATGAACTTGATTTTTGAGAGATAATGCCATTTGAAACTTGTTTAATTGCTAGTAATGATTATTTTGACATGTTATTTGAGTTGAATGCTTATGAACTTGGCGAACATTTTCGTATATGCTTATTTGAAAAAGTGTAGATTTGATGAAAATATGAAAATGAGCTTAAGTTTGATATAAATTGATCATGTCATTGTAATTATTTTGATTAATGATTTTGCTGACACTAATGCATATTTGGATGCACAAAAATTGTGTTTGATGTGTTTTGCAGACTGAAAGGGGTGAATCTTCATCCCAAGCTCGCAATGCTCCTGCTGAGAATACGGAACAACAGGAGGTGGATAACTACTACAAACAAGATATACCTCATCCAGTCATGACATTTTCTGATATGCACTTGGAAGATTTGCACCCGAACCTGAGATTTGACAGACTTTGGATAGATTATCCAAAATACCAAAGGGGTTTGCATACTCTTCATTCTAAAACTGTTGAAGTACCTAGGGTCATAGAATGGGGACCATTAGAAGCTGTAGAATTGGCCGGGCCAATTAGGGAATTACTTGCACAGAGGTATGGTAATTCTACTTTTAACGATTGGGTACGGTTATTCAACATGCGTAGACCTGTATATAAAGTATGGTGTGAAGAATTGTTGTGTAGTATAGAATTAAATGATCGGGTAGCTAGTTTAACCGATCGATCTTTTATTAGATTTTTGTTAGGAGGTTCGATGCACCACATGTCTTTACTAGACATGGCTCAGGCTTTACGTATATATACGCCTGAGGAGTTAGCATCTGCCGATTGTAGAGGGTTGATTTTGAACGGTAGGAAGATAGACGAAAATTTTGATACGCATGGTGTATGGAGTCAAATGACTAGCCATCACCGATTCAAAGGGGGAAATTACTCTTATTTGGATATAGATAGAGCTGAATTAAGAGTAATTCATAGGTTTTTAGCTAATTCGATTACACAAAGAGGTAAGAATAAGGAAAAGGTAAATGAACAGGATTTGTTTTACCATATGTGTATTCGAGACCCACAAAGCGCTGTAAGTATACCTTATTGTGTGGGTTATTATTTATCAGCTATGGTTAGGGGGATGAGACCGCATAGCATAATAGGAGGTGGTATATTTATTACTTTGATTGCTGAATATATCGGTGTGGATATAAGTCGGGGGGGATTACTAATCGAAGAACCAGAACCCCGAGATACAATAGGTTTAAATGTATACCATGGTGCGAAAGTTTTAAAGAGGCGAAATAACGCCGCAGTACGATATAATGGTAGACATCCACAGGTTGAGAGAAACCAACAGCAAGGTAATGTAGGAGGGGGAAATGAAATGACAGAAATGCAAAGGTTTATAGCTTCACAAGAGTACGAAAATGCTAGACATAGAGCATTTGAAGATTGACAAGTTCATCAAAACCAAATCATAGCTTATTGCCAACATATAGGTAGAAACTATATTCCTACTCCATCGCCCATATTCCCTCCCTGGTCTATAGAGATCCAACCACCGTATCCTACGTATAACCCAGCCAAAGCATTTTATAGCACATATGGTTATGCATGGAACCCCTTCTGGTATAAGTATCATCCCTAGTCTACTTAGTTTTATTTATTTTATTATTTGTAATGTTAATACATTTAATACTTATGTTAATATTGTAATAGTTTTTATAATTTTCTAACTTTTATTATTAGATTTTAATAATTTTTGAATGTGGGGTAATATACCAAACTTCAAAAATATATATATATGTTTGCAGTTTATCTTATGTACACAACAGGGTAAAACAACGCATTTTCAAAGACTGGCATTAAGTTCAGCAAAAGCAACTAATTTTGACGACAAGCTGAAAAATATATGTGAAATAACAACAAGACGGAATGAACAAATGATATGCACCATTTATCATTCAGCAAACAAACACAAATATGTTTGGAAACTTTGGTAAAATTTAATCATTTTTACACAAATCACCCTCAATAATTTAAATTGTTACTGATTTCTTGCAAATGAGGGCATTGCAAGATCTTAAGTGTGGGAAGGGGTTAAATTCTTTCGGATTTTAAAATTTTTTTACTTTATACACTTGGTTACCATTAGAAATTCTAGTAAAGTAGTAGTTGTATTAGAATCTAGTGCTCTCTGATAATAAAGAACAGCCCTAGTCTTATATACTGACTACCCAATTCTAGTAAAATTTTTAAAAATTTTCAACTAAATGAACTCAAAATCATGTTTATACATATTTATGAACGATAAAACTAGGTGTTAACACCGAAATAAGGGTGAGCTTTACTATTGCTCCTACCAAGGATAGTAATTGCGTCCGACACGTTATAGACCATAATTAAAAGCATGTCAGGGGACATTGCCTTAACAGTTGCTTGTTCAACGCTTTCCTTTACAACCGGACGGTAGTTTACTGAAAGGTAATATACGGGAAAAGTAAACTGGACGTGTTGCTTTCCTAATACAAGGTTAGCAAGTGGGTGACACAAAACCGCAAGTTTTGAGCTAAAATTTTCAATTCTGAAACCCACCAAACCCACAAAAATAATTTGCAAACACCGGTGAAGGGTTATTCCGGAAAACTTATCTAGGGTAAAAACTAGATTTAATTTTCAAAAGATCAAATGTTTTCATAAAGATCCAGTTTCCTTAATGGATCTAAATTTTTATAGTCATGTGAGACTGTAAACAATATCGTTACTACCATTGTTTATACCGCCGTATAGAAATCACTGATGTACAAAGTGTGAAGAATAAAGAAGTGATTCTAGTATTTCAAGACGATATTGCTTGAGGACAAGCAACGCTCAAGTGTGGGAATATTTAATAATGCTAAAAACGAACATATATTTCATAGCATTATTCCTCAAGAAAGACAAGCTTTTAGTTGCAATTGTTCTATTTAAAAGTGATATTCGTTTAAATAATAAAAGGTGAAGACAAAAGACAGATTCAACGAATTGAAGACGCAAACGACCAAAAAGCTCAAAAGTACAAAATACAATCAAAGAGGTTCCAATTATTGATAAGAAACGTCTCGAAATTACAAGAGTACAAGATTCAAAACGCAAAGTACAAGATATAAAATAGCACGCAAGGACGTTCAAAAATCCGGAACCGGGACCAGAGTCAACTCTCAACGCTCGACACAACGGACTAAAAATTACAAGTTAATTATGTATATAAATATAATATAATATATAATTAATTATATTAATTATATATATATTATATTTATAAAATAAATCGTCGGCAAACAAAGAGCCAAATGTGGGTGAGCTGTAAAAACGATCTCCGCGACTCGCGGAGTTTGAAGAAGAAAAGGGCCGCGAGTCACGGAGCCCCAAATGTTGAAACTGCCTATAAAGCTCGCGCATTCTGATCGTAAAAAAAAATCATAATATATCAATATCTCTATATCTATACGTAATATTTATATTTATAATTTATATTTTAATTTTAATTTTAATTTTAATCCTAATAATAAGGGTATGTTAGCGAATGTTGTAAGGGTGTAAGTCGAAATTCTGTCCGTGTAACGCTACGCTATTTTTAATCATTGTAAGTAATGTTCAACCTTTTTAATTTAATGTCTCGTAGCTAAGTTATTATTATGCTTATTTAATCCGAAGTAATCATGATGTTGGGCTAATTACTAAAATTGGGTAATTGGGCCTTGTACCATAATTGGGGTTTGGATAAAAGAACGACACTTGTGGAAATTAGACTATGGGCTATTAATGGGTTTTATATTAACTAAACAATACCTTGTTAATTTAATATACAAACTTATAATTCGACGTATTTATATATAACCACATACGCTTGACTGGGTACGGTGGGCGGGATATTTATAAATACCAATAATTATTCATTTTACCGGACACGGAACTGGATTAATAGTTAATAGATTTGTTGAAACAGGGGTGAATTACATTCAAGGGTAATTGGTGTAATTGTTAACAAAGTAGTAAAACCTTGGTTTACACGCAGTCGATAACCTGGTGTATTCATTAAACAAAGTATTAAAACCTTGTTACAATTCGAATCTCCAATTAGTTGGAATATTTGACTTCGGGAATAAGAATAATTTGACGAAGGCTTTCGCTCTTTATATTTATGACTGATGGACTATTATGGACAAATCCGTATGGACATATTAAATAATCCAGGACAAAGAACAATTAACCCATTGGCATAAAACTAAAATCAACACGTCAAACATCATGATTACGGAAGTTTAAATAAGCATAATTCTTTTATTTCATATTTAATTTCCTTTATTTTATATTTAATTGCACTTCTAATTATCGCACTTTTATTGTTATTGTATTTAATTGCACTTTTTAATTATCGCAAGTTTATTTTATCGCATTTTTATTATTCGCAATTTCATTATCGTTATTTACTTTACGCTTTAAATTAAGTCTTTTATTTATTTAATATTTTACATTTGGTTTTAACTGCAACTAAAGTTTTAAAATCGACAAACCGGTCATTAAACGGTAAAAACCCCCCTTTATAATAATAATATTACTTATATATATATATATATATATATATATATATATATATATATATATATATATATATATATATATATATATATTTGTATTTTTATAAAATAAAACTAATATAGCGTTAAGCTTTGTTTAAAAGATTCCCTGTGGACCGAACCGGACTTACTAAAAACTACACTACTGTACGATTAGGTACACTGCATATAAGTGTTGTAGCAAGGTTTAAGTATATCCATTCTATAAATAAATAAATATATTGTGTAAAATTGTATCGTATTTAATAGTATTTCCTTGTAAAATTTAAAGCTATTTTATATACACCTCGCATAACATCAGAAGTACAGTTTCTGGGTCATGTAATTTGTGAACAGGGAATTAAAGTGGATCAGTCTAAGATAGAGGCCGTAATGAATTGGAACTCACCGAAAACGCCGACAGAAATTAAGAGTTTTCTGGGTTTAGCAGGTTATTACCGCCGATTTATCAAAGACTTCTCTAAAATAGCAGGTCCGTTGAATAAGTTAACTAGAAAAGATGTAGTCTTTCGATGGATTGATGAGCAAGAAAAGGCTTTTCAGACTCTCAAACAGTTATTATGTCAAGCGCCGGTTTTAGCTTTACCAGAGGGAACAGAAGATTTTGTGGTCTACTGCGATGCGTCATGTGCAGGTCTGGGTTGCGTTTTGATGCAGAGAAATAAAGTTATTGCGTATGCTTCACGACAGTTGAAGAATCATGAACGAAACTACCCTACTCATGATTTAGAGTTAACTGCAGTTGTGTTTGCTTTGGAGCTTTGGAGACATTATTTGTATGGTACACATTGTGAAATCTATACAGATCATAAGAGTCTTCAATATATCTTTTCGCAGAAAGAAATAAATATGTGTCAACGTCGATGTTTAGAATTGATTAAAGACTACGATTGTGAGATTAAGTACCATCCGGGTAAAGCAAATGTGGTCGCAGATGCTCTGAGTCGCAAGAAAATAGTCGAAAATGTTAGATTTATGATAATTGAAATAGTTTCAGACTTGATTGATCGATTGAAAACCGTTCAGTTAGTAGCTTTGAATGACGAAAACCTAAAGACTGAACAAATGACTAAAAGAAAGTTTGACCTATGCAATGATTCTAGAGGATTAAAGACCTATAATGACCGAATTTGGGTGCCTATGCTTGGAGATTTGAGGAATTTAATCCTTACTTAAGCGCATAAATCGAGATTATCAGTGCATCCAGGTAGTACAAAGATGTATAGAGACTTGAAAACATTGTATTGGTGGCCGACAATGAAGACAGATGTTGCAAATTTTGTCGAAAAATGTCATATTTGTGCGCAAGTTAAGGCAGAACATCAGAAACCGTATGGATCTCTAAGACAGTTAGAAATTCCTCAGTGGAAATGGGATCATATAACGATGGATTTTGTAACCAAGTTACCCCGAACCCAGAAAGGACACGACATGATCTGGGTGATTGTGGATCGTTTAACAAAGAGTGCTCACTTCTTAGCTACTCGTGAAACAGCTTCGTTAAGTGATTTGGCAGAATTGTACTTGAAAGAGATCGTTAGTCGACATGGTATACCGTTGTCAATAGTTTCCGATAGAGATACTAGGTTTGTATCGAACTTCTGGAACAGTTTACAACAAAATTTGGGTACACGTGTGAATCTAAGTACAGCATATCATCCACAGACAGACGGTCAGAGTGAACGGACGATTCAGACATTAGAAGACATGTTGAGAGCGTGTGTCTTAGAATATGGTGGTTCTTGGGATACACATCTTCCATTAATAGAGTTTGCTTACAACAATTCATATCATTCGAGTATCGGAATGCCGCCGTATGAAATGTTGTATGGTCGCAAGTGCAGAACTCCTACGTGTTGGTTAGAAGTAGGTGAGAAACAATTTGCAGGTCCCGAAATTGTTCAGATAACTGCAGAAAAGGTTGAAATTGCACGTGAGAAGTTAAAAGCAGCCAGATACAGACAAAAGATGTATGCCGATCCGCGCAGACGTCCGGTGACATTTAATGTAGGCGATCGTGTTTATCTGAAAGTTTCGCCGTGGAAAGGGGTGATCAGATTTGGTAAACGTGGTAAACTAGCACCGAGGTTTATTGGGCCATTTCCGATCAGAGAAATTTTGAATGATCAGACTGTTGTTTTAGATCTTCCATCAGAGTTAGCAGGAATACACAACACGTTCAACGTGTGCTATCTGAGAAAGTGCAAAGTGGATGATGAAAGTCAGATTCTTCCATTGAAAGATTTGAAAGTCGACTTGACTAAGAAACTAGTAGAAGAGCCGGTTAGAATAGTGGACAAGAAAGTCACAAAGTTAAGAAAGAAACAGATTCCAATGGTGTTAGTGGAATGACGGCACAGTTTAGGTTCTAACTTGACGTGAGAAACCGAGGAGTTAATGAGGGCGCGCTATCCCCAGTTGTTTGACATTGACCAGATTCTGAGGACGGAATCTTCTTAAGGGGGGTAGATTTGTAACATCCTCAATCGGGCCTAGCTGTAAGATTTCTAGATTGCCCTTAAGTTAGTATTGTGTTACTATGTGCTTTTATTTTTATTTAATATTTATTATTAAATAATAATGTGGTTAGGACCAGTTTGTGACAAGGGTCACAGAACAGGTTGTATTAACAATAGTTAATGTGGATATCGTATTAAATTAACATTAAGCTTCCGCCATGTATTTAAAAAAAAAAAAAAAAAAAATTAGCGGTGTCACACATGGACAACTAATAAACTGGTACATGGACAACTAATAAACTATACAATGTAATGTAATGGAATCGAGTGTGTCCCTCGAGAAGAAAATTGCTCAAGTATATGTTTATGATTATCGGAAACTCAACTTGAAACTTACCATACTAACTTTTTAATCCATTGTTTATGACTAGAATAAGCATAGTAAGTTTAAAGCTCAAAATCTGATCAATATTTTATCCGACTTGCAATACATTATATTTTTCAAAACAAGACACCTATGTCCACCATTGATATGCGAAGATACTATCATACTAGTTATTGCGACTTTTGCTGCGGTTGTTGCTCTGTTCTTGAGAGTTGATTTCGCATTTTCTAGCATCTTGGCTTTTTGGTGATTTTTTTTTTTTTTTTGAAAGGCAAGTTGTTGTCATCGAATACTCTCATTTACCACGCACGCACGCGCTTTCGGGCAGGAAACCTGAACCGCATTATAGGGATCCGAACCTTATACCATCCCGAGGGGCAGGCGGTCGGACCTGGGTCCTGAATACGAGTCGGTAAAACCTTCCCCGGGGCAATCCGGCTTTCAGGAAATAAATCCCACGAATATTTTTAAGGGGAGATACTCGAACTTGAGACCTCCCCCCACCCCATCCCAATGCACAAGTGCAAAGGGGTGAACCACTGGACCACAAGGGTGGGTATTGATTTTAGTGTCATTTAACATTGATTTTAGTGGATTGGTATTGATTTGAATGCAAGTGTTATCTAGTTATACTTAACAACGAGTTTGGATAGTGTGTAGTACACGTCCGTAAACGCGCAAATAGCGGGGTCAAGGGGGTTGCGCCCCCTTGCGGCGTCCAAGGAGCGGAAAAGTCATTCTTGTTTCATCTCAATAAGGATTTCGTGTAAACCCGAGGCTTGTCAGGAACCAATTCAGATTGTCTGTTTTCATACCCGTTTTCTTACGGGCTTTGGATATCAAAAAATATATAAACTTAACAAATAAAAAAGCAAAGTTGCTATCTTAAATAATTTTGAAGGACATTACTCAACCTTAGAAATATGAGGTAAGATGTATAGGGACATTACATAGAAAATCATCTCTTTGCCACAAGTTAAAGAGTCTGTGTCTAATAATACTAGGGAGATTAATCAAAAGGCTTTTGACTTGGTAGTAGTACCTTCCAAGTTCAACTAAGAGAACCACGCATGCTTGCCTGAGTAGCTACCGAGTTGTTCAATGAAGCACACCATTTGGGTTCAATTCCTGACTACGCCAAATTGTTTAAAAAGGGAGTGTCACTAGAGGGTGCGCATAATGCGCAATTCACCCGGTACCAGGTCTCGCGCTTGGGGGCTTGATTACCCGAGGTTTTACCTTCTATGAGGGAGCCAATGCGCTCGTTCATAGGAGAGTTTCTTTGCTTACCAAAAATAAAAAAAAAAAGTTCAACTAAGAGATTTTGAGCTCAAGTTCAAAATTTATATTCATGGAAAAATTCATGTTAAAGTGTGTAGCTTTGCCTTTGGAAAACGAAAAAAATTAAGAAAACTAAAAAAACGAGGGAGATTAAGTATTAATTATATTAATTAAATTAAACATCTCAGATATTTACAAAAAAAAAATTATAAAAATGACAAACACAGCTACTCACAAGAAAGAGTGATTTATCTTGCTAGATCTCCTCAGGAATACTTGATAACATGGGCTTCCACACTTGATGATGATGATGATGATGATGATCAACATCATGAAACTCAAATCGATCGCTTGAATCAATTAAACGATCCAATATTTGATCTGCGGGAATGTTTTGAAGATCCTCAACTTTACCCAACAATTCTTCAAGCTTCTTTCTACTCAACATAATCTTCACTTCTCTATGTTTACCAATATTGTCGTTTTCGTTTAAAGAGACGTCATTATTTGATTTATTTTCGATATATTGGTCGCTCAAGAGGCTTTGTTTATGTTGAAGGTTGGGGTCAGAGTTGTACACCCATTGATCGTTTTCATCGTCGGTTTCTGCCCACACGGTTGATCTTGATCCTTTCATGCAACAGTTCCCCATACGACGAAACGAATCAGATTAAATTTGGACACGTAAATTCGATATCGTAACTCAGTAGCGATGGTGAGTTTGAGGTTGATGAATTGAAATGAAATGAAAATATAGAGGAGATATTGAGTTGGGTTGGAATGTATTTATACATATGGAATCATTTACTATCTATTATTATTTATAATTTATACTTTTTAATAATTAATATTAATATATATGAATATGAATATTAATGGGGAGAGGGTAGAGTAGGTTAGGGTATATGACGTGGTAGGAGTTGGTTGGTTGACCAAAGACAGACGGCAAAATGGGACCCTGTAAAAAGTGTAATACGTGTTGCTTTGACTGTTTGACCGGTTCTGGTCACAGCTAGAGCTTGTGTGGCTTGGTTGGCTTGAGGCTCATTAAGCCGGTTGTTTCTATTTAACAAGATTATATAACTATATATAAGTGTGTTCAGCGAACAATTTAAACCGATCAAATCGTGGTATTTGGATCGGTTGGACAGGTTGAGTTGTTAAACTCCGATCCTGCAGTTTAAGTTTTGGCCTAATCGAGTTATCTGGTCCGGCTACGATTTTAACAAAAAAGTAACTGTTAAAACCGGTTGGACCGACTATCATGAGTCATACTTTTATCTAAAAATAACAATGCCCATTTAGTAACAATAACACATATTTGAACCATATTAAAAGATACAGAGTATTTATTATTGGTCTA
This sequence comes from Rutidosis leptorrhynchoides, assembly GCF_046630445.1. NCBI lineage: Eukaryota > Viridiplantae > Streptophyta > Magnoliopsida > Asterales > Asteraceae > Rutidosis > Rutidosis leptorrhynchoides. Next base: position 331,567,381 of record NC_092340.1, on the reverse strand, counting down.
GTTCCATACGAAATCATATAAATCATATAAGGTTTAAAAGATACGTTCTATGTTGTAACCTAATCACGTGATAAGTATTCTTTCTATTGTTAAAAAATAATACAATCATAATAGAAAGAAAAAAGAAACATGAAACGTCAACGAGAATAATAATAATAATAATAATAATAATTATTATTATTATAATAAAATTAATAATAATAATAATAATAATAATAATAATAATAATAATAATAATAATAATAATAATAATAAGCTTTAAAAATTCAACATTAACAATTAACATTAACAATAACGATAATAATAGTACTAGAAATCAAGCCAAGTTGGCAGCCGAGCTGAGGACGTGTGTGAATGGCATATTGTGAAAGGGAGTTGATCCGTACACCACCTGTTTTTTTTCGTACACCACCAAACTACAATTTTTGACTATTTTACCCTTTCTAACTCAAGGCCCTTTTCCCTAAATTAATTATGAGAAAGGGTAAAATGGTCCAAAATTAAATTTTGGTGGTGTATGGCAAAAAGTAAGTGGTGTACGTATCAGCTCCCATTGTGAAAAGCATATGGTTTTAGCATCTAAAAATTATTTATTAAAATATTTTCTCATATAAAGAGATTACTTTTTCTTTTGGCTATTTTTGAACCCTCGCTTCGTGTCGGGGGTTCGTTTTTCAATGTATTTTATTGCGTTTAGTTTGTAAAATTATTTCGTGGCTAACGATGATGTCATTGAAGCGCAACTCGGGTCGAACTAAAAGGTATAACCCGTGAAAGATTTAAATGTTACTACGTATTTTAAATTAACAATATATGTACATCTCCGCGTTTCGCTATGAAATTGTCGATTTTTAAAAATTTAATGCAAAATCAACGTGTATGAAAAGTACCCCAAATATTTAACGTTTTTTAAAAAACGTGTGTTTTGCGTATAGTTAGTGACATTGTGTTCCTAAAATTATTTTGAGTTTAACGATGGTGTCGGAAAATTTTAACTCGTTGCGAGGGAGAAGAGATGACCCGTTGAATATTTGGGTGGAGTTTATTTAAGATTTTTTTATGAAAATTGTTATTTGACACTTTACCCCCTGTTTGAGGGGTCGATTTGAATTTGTGAAAAAAGTGTGGGGGGCTTTGTTGGTGTAGTGAAATTTAGTTAAAAGTAAAAAAGTAAAAAATAAAAAGGTGAAAGGACGAAAATACCCCTAGTTACTATTCGTAACTTTTGTCTATTAGATAATATGGTAATACATTTACTTGATTCTACTAGTATTTTTTGATATCATTTTAGAAAAAAGAAGTACACTAAGGCCCAACGATAGCAGGCATGAGGCTTGCCGTCACAACGTCCTCGAAGGCACTATTGGCAGCCCGACTGCCCTCGCAGCGACGAGTTTACTAATAAACATGTGGGATCACGAGACACCACTAGTTCGAATTTTTTTAGTAGAAAATACATTTTAAATTGTATAGAACCTTACTAAATTAACTACAGGATCCCATATATTTTTCATATTTATACTTTTTTTTTATTGTTTATTACGTCACTAAATTTAACTACTACGGACCCCTTATATTTTTTAAATTTGAAGTTTTTTGAAAATAAACTACTACTAGCATTCAAATATATTTCATACTGAAAAAAATATTTAAAGACTCCATTAAGTTATAATCCTGAAATCGCTAATGTTCTCCATCCTCACCCCATCCTCCGATTCTTCCTTCGTGCTCATATTTGAAGGCGATACTTATTAACTAAATACAATATTTTGAGCTTTATGACTTATACATTGATATAGATATTTAATATAGTGGGCCTTAGGTTTTTGTTGGAATTGTGTAATAATTGAGAATTGAGAGTGAACCTAGTATCATTCTTTTTTAGAGAGCGTTGTCGTGAAACTTATGCGACATAGGCAAAAATATGTAATGGTAAAAAGTAAATTTAGTAAATTTATCAAATTTCTTATTGAAATATTATCACCCATAGTTTTTGAGGTAATTTCTGGATTTGTCAATTTTTCATAGAGTCATTCTAATCTTTTCTGTATCCTTTTCTGTATCGTTCCAAATCTATTGAATGTCCGCAAAGGACTATCACCCATAATAATAATTATACTTGATGCTTGATACTTGATACTTGATATGAAGCCAAGTTGGAACTTGGAAGCCGCGGACATGTATGAACGGAATAGTGTGAAAAGCATATGGTTTTAGGATCTAGAAATAGTTTATTTATTAGATATATATATTCTCATAATAAATGAGATTACTTTTTCTTCAGGCTAAAGTACGTGTTACTTAATTTTGCTTTCCATTTTTTAGAATTAGAATAGAAGAATAGATTATTCTTCATTATTCATTATATATATTATTGTTATTGTTATACTTGTAAATATGTATACCTCAAGTAGTTTAGTTGGCCTAAAAAGTTTAACAAAGCCATTAAAGTATGAAGGAAAGTATATTAATGTAGTAATTATCTATCAAATCAAACTAATTATTTAAAACCAACCATTGAATATTCCCACGTGTCTTGTTTATTAAAAGCATGCTTTTTAACCGAAAAAAACATAATAACATTAATGCCAGATTTGAAAATCAATAAGTAAAAAGGATAAAACAATTTCAACAACAAGCCATAACCTTATGTTGTTTTACGGCACATTCGGTTGATAATCTTTTTACGGTGGCAAATGGTGTAAGAGTCATGCTTTCTCGTAATATTAATGTGGAGTTTGATTGGTGCAAAATTGTATGGAATCATATAACGTCTAAAGTTGCTATTTTTCATTGGCTTTCAATAGCCGTTCTGGTTAAAGAGTTACTATCATTTAGAAATTGCTTACAAGACGGGCCCGATGATAAATGTGTATGGTGCGCAAGGAATGTTGAATCTTTAGAACATCTTTTGTTACATTGTTCGTTTACGCATAAAGTATGGGCCTCTTTTTTTAATTGGTGGAACATTAATTGGGTTATGCCTTCGTCCATTGTGGAGTTTTCGTTGGAATGGTGTAGTGGTATGAATATAAAAGCGAGTGTGTTTTAGGGTTTGATTGGCCCGACTACGTTATGGGCAATTTGACTAGCAAGAAATGATGTGATTTTTAATGGAAAATATACATGTTCGGCCTCTTTAGTCACATGTATCAAGTTAAAAGTATTCCAATGGTTAGTTAATGCAAAGAAGTGTTCGAGTCATCAATACTATATTTGGGCGATAGGTTCTCCTAAGGTGACAAAGATAAAGACTCACAAGCCAAGAAGTTATGCAAGAAGTTATGCATTTTGGAGTTAAAGGTTAATGTATTGGTTTTTAAGGAATGAAAATGTATGCTAATGTATGTTAGTGGTAGTCATTTTTTCCCACTGTATTTGGTTGAATGGATGCTATAGGCATTGTGAATCCATGTCAATCCAAGCTTGTATCTTTGGGTGTTCACTGTTTGTGAATGCCTTTATATATCACATTCCTATTTTTTGCCAAAAAAATTAAATAATTAAAAACAAAAACAAAAACATAAACAAAACAACAAGCAATACATTAGTTTCCAACGATACTTGGTCTACTCATTAATTTCCAAGATACTTTTACAAATTTGACATCTCTATTTTTTAGGCGGTGTTTGTTTTTCAGTCTGCAACTCTTATTATGTTTTATACTTGCACGTCCACATACGTTTTTACTGCAGACCATTTATTTTTCTGAAGACTTAAAATAAAATAATATCTTATTTTGTCTGCAATCTCGCAGACTTAAAAATATGCATCTAACTGTTACATACATAATTAAGTTATTTGAAGACATAAAAACAAACAACCTTCACTATTCAGTATGCATATATTCATGCAACATCTTCTCTACAGACATAGTTCGTAGATCTTCACACAAAAACATCCTAAAAAACAAACATCACCTTAATTTTTTTGACAACAATTATGTCATGTATCATTTCCTACGTCATGTGCAAGGCACATGACCACTTAACCCTTTCTTCCATTATAGTATAAATTGGACTATTAGGGTTCATTTGTTGTAAGTTTTGGATAATGATAGTGTGTGTTACACATTTGTTCTCTCTATTCTATTGAGTATTGTAGCCTTTGGCTATTATTTGGTTATCAGTACATCATTCGAGTACTTTGGGATGACACGTAAATGTAAATCAGCTTGAGAAACTTTGGGATGACACGTGTGATGATGACATGGAGGTAGCAAGGAGTAAGATTTATGAGAAGTTCACGTAACGAAGTCATCTCAAAATCAGTTCGGGGTTGCGAGTTGGGTCGGTTCCACTACTACAATCCTCAATTTAGATGGAATTTAACGATGCATTTGTGGCCCAAATGGAAGACTAAACAGACTTTTACAACTGAAAGTTTAGTGGTGTTCCTTCAAGTTTGTTCAACTAATGCCATGTTTTTTTACTCGGGCAAGCCTTTACGCGGTTAAATCAAATCTGCATTCACTATTGTTGTGAATTCGTTTTACATCACTATTGTTGTAATTTAGTATCTAAGGAGATTATTGTGGTTCAGAATCTTTAAGTAACTAGAGGGGAGGTGAATAGTTACTTATTACGATTTTTAACAACTTTTTCGATTATCAACAAGATTTGATCAACTTTTATGAACTTGAAACTCAATGTGTGTAGTGTTTATGTTTGAAGTAATGCGAAAAGTAAAGTAAAGAACATAAACACAAGGATCCATAGTGGTTCTGGTGGGTGTTAACTAATCCACCTTAATCCACTCCCCGATTCACTAATCGAGAGTTTGCTTCTCTAATCTTTTTCTCCAAACCCGGTGGAGATTCGATTTACAAGTCTTGTACTTCTTGAAGACAACAAACATAATCTTTCTATCTCTTTGAAAGATTACCTCCAACTTAGATCAACTTGTCTTCATCTTGGACAAGTATTAATCCCAATGGAATTAATCAACTTCCTAGTTCCCTTTAAGAAAGATGATAGCTAAGCTAGCTTATGCTTCTAGTTACAAAGTAAAAGACTCACCATTTTAGTGATGAAAATCCTAAGATAATTCAAAGGATAATACAACACTAAGTAAACTCACCAAGATAGTAATTTGATAGTAAGTTTACAACACTTCTACGATTTATGAGATCATAGAACTTCTCTTGCTAATCACAAATATGTAAGAATTAAGATATTGTGATTCTCTGATGAATTAGAGTTGAAACATGCAAGAGGGTCAAATTTAAAGCTCTCCAAGTCTTGTTATTTATAGAGAGGGAGAGAGAGGCAAAAGAACAAGTCGTTGATGCGACTTAGATCACGGTCAACCGTGGGTCGACCGCACGTCGTCAGGTCTTTTTCACCTAGCCTGTAACGACCCAGAAATTTCCGACCAAATTTAAACCTTAATCTTTATATGTTTCCGACACGATAAGCAAAATTTGTAATATTGAGTCTAGAAAGTTTGAAATCTCTATATTCGGATAATCAGTTACCCGTTGACCAAGCCTGACGATTCACGAACAACTATTTGATAATAGATACATATATATATATATATATATATATATATATATATATATATATATATATATATATATATATATATATATATATATCAATTTGAAAGATATTTTGAAATGATACATATTATATATATATGATTTAATTGAAAGAACTAAATTGTAAAATAATAAGCGTTATAATAAGGTTATTGTATATAAATATATAAAGTGTATTAAAAATAAATATTAAATTATTGTAATACTCGTTTGATTTACCGATTGATATTAAACAAGTTAGAATATAATTACTTCATTATAATTAACACTAATATTAATATTATAAACTAATATTAGTATAAAGACAATGTGTAGATATAGAAAATTTAACGCAATTAATTTGTTATCTTTACTTTTGTTATTAAAATTGATATCATTATTATTAATTTAATATATAATATATGAAAAGGAGATTTGATAAGCATAACTGAATATATAAATGTTATTAGTATTATCTATATTAATGTCATAATTATTATTAAATAATATAGTTACTAATATAATATTAGTAATATCATTATATTATTAAAACTTTTATATTTATTATAAAACAATTTATTATTTATCAATAATGTTATTATTAGTTATATTATTATTATTATTATTAACTACTAATCAATATTCTTAATAATATTTTTTTTTGTTTTTGTTGAATTATTATTAACTAAAAATAAAAATAAATAAATAATTAATTAATTAAATAAATAAATACGTGTAATAAAGAATAGATATATATCAATATCACACTTTTATCTGTTTCTGGGTTCTCTGTATACCCGTGAATCTTTATTTGTCTATATATCCATCGATTTTTCCAGCGTATACTAAATGGCGTCCACTAACACTTATCAATTATTAACTGTAACTACAATTTTGATTTAACAGAAACAGCACAATAACTATGAATACCTCTGTTCATCACATTTTCAGCAAAAATTCGAATTCAAAGGAAACCTCAAAATGTAATAATGCAATTGTGTCAGAAATTCTCCACTTAAACTATCTGGAAAGATTTAACAGTCGATTCATCAAATGGAGTTCGAATTTAAGAGTCAAAATTTATGTTTCAAAAGTCAATCAATGGGTTTTCACAGAAATTTGAATTCGTGTTTGTAGTTTATGAACAAATAAAGAATCCAGTAGTTTTCATATATATTAATCAAACTATTTTATGTTATAATTAAAGTTTAATACTTGATCAAATTTGTAAATCAAATTTTTTTTTTGAACTCAAACAGCGACGGCAGTGGGGTGCTGCTATTATTTTTATTTTTTTTCCTTTTGTTTTATAAATCAAGGAATCACACTGAGTACCTCTAATTTGAATCCAGATACTATTTAAAAACTGTAAATAACTGAAAGGAGTTAGACCCTGTTCGATTTTAATTAGGATGAGGAAGGAGAAGATATAAGGGACAGAATTCATAGTTAAATAAAATAGTCAGGGATTTACTTCAGAAAAACAATGATGGTCGAGTGGTTATTCGGGGTGTGGGAATAACAGAAGGTCGCAGGATCGAATCCTAGCTGTGACATTTCCTTTTTAAAAAGCTGATTCTTTTTCTAAGGTAGTTTATTATTCTATTTATATATCCTTATTAATATTATTACTTGTATTACTATTATTAATATTAATTATGTTGAGGTTATTGTGTTAAATATTATTATCACAAGTATTAATATTATGAGTATTATTATCACTAACGCAATTAAAGTTATTATTATTATTATTATTATTATAGTTATCATTATTATTAATATTAATATTATGAAAAATTTAGATTTTTATAACTTTGTCAAGGATATAAGTATAAATATACATGCTACATATATTATAACCAAATTAATATTAGTATTATATATCATTATAAATAACATATTATTTACAATTATATAGTATTATTATTAACGTTATATACAAACTTTTTCATATAACAAACTATTATAATACTAATTAAATTATATAGAATATACATTAATATATATAAATATATGTACAAATTCTAATTATTTAAATTATAAAACAAATACGTATAAGCAGATAAAGAAAGTATATATATATATTAAATGGGAATTAGTATAAAAATTTTATAAATAAAACAACTACACCTAATATGAAAATATTATAAAATTATATACTTGTTACTGTTACTATGTGTGTTAATATTATTTAATATATATAAATGATATAGGTTCGTGAATCCGAGGCCAACCTTATACTTGAACAATGATGTTATATGTATTTTTACTACAAAATACATTAGGTGAGTATATAGTCCCACTTTTAAACTCTAAGTATTTCGGGATGAGAATACATGTATTTTATGTTTTACGCTATGGACACAAGTAACTGAAAAATATATTCTACGTTGAGTTGTACCACTGGCATACTTCCCTGTAGCTTGGTAACTAATATTTACAGCGGTATTGTAAACGCGAATCCTGTTGATAGATCTATCGGGCCTGACAACCCCAACCGGACTGGACGACCAGTATTCAACGGTTGCACAGTACTTCGTTTCGTGACTACACCTTGGTACGGTGTAGTAAGATTTCATAATAAAGGGAATATGCGACGTGATTAAATGTTAAGTATGGTTACCAAGTGCTCAACCACTTAGAATATTTTTATTAAAATGTTTATATATGAAATCTTGTGTTCCATTGTTATAACGCTGCTAGCATCAAACCTATATATCTCACCAACTTTATGTTGACGTTTTAAAGCATGTTATTCTCAGGTATGAATTAAGTCTTCCGCTGTGCATTAGCTCATGTTAAGGATACTACTTGGGACCTTTTAAGCCATGATACAAAGACGTTGCATTCGAGTCATTGGAGTTCAATAGAGAATATAAATAAGTAAATGACAGATTAGGTCATTTGGATATTATGAAATGTTAGACGAAAATGTCAAATATTGATGTAATGATAGTTTGCCTTTTAAGAATAAATGCAACGTTTGTAAAATGTATCATATAGAGGTCAAGTACCTCGCAATGTTATCATATGTTATTGTATTCGTCCCTATGGATTGGGTCGGGTCGTCTCATGTGGTATCAGAGCGTTGGTCTTAGCGAACCAGGCCTTGCATTAGTGTGTCTAACTGGTAGTTGTTAGGATGCATTAGTGAGTCTGGACTTTGACCGTGTCTACATGTCAAAAGTTTTGCTTATCATATCTAGTCGAAAATCATCTGCTTATCATCCTTACGAATTGCCTGCTTAGTATTCTTAAGTCTAGACACGTCTTACTGCATTTGGTGCATCGATAGTGTATAGACAAAATTCGTATCCTAGCGTATCTGTTGCTATAGACATTGCCTGACGAATTTCAAAGATTCTCCGTAATTCACGGGATTTTGAGTATTATAAATATATATGTAAATTATGTATTGAAGAATACCAAACCCAACTCCTATAATCTATTCCAAACCAAAAATTCATTTCCCCGACTGTACAAGATGAACTCCGCGTCCAGTTCGAATTCCTCCGACTCCGACAGCTACGCTGATATGGATTTCCATTCGGGCTCCGAAGGCAGCGTCACTGGAATGGATCAACCAATTTCTCATCATCTATTCTGGATGAATTGGGGATGGGTTCGTAGTATACTAAATTATTGGAGACAAGAAGAAGGTGATCCCTTTCACCCACCGAATTGCCCCATTGGCGACGAACCTGAAGCACTTACCGGCGAACCTGTTCGAGAAACCATTTTCTCTCTCATTTCTCGAGTATCTCGTCACGATTATATCCTATCCCATATTTCGGATCTTGTTCATTCGCTCACTCCAACCGCCAATCATCCTGGTGTACTAGCAGAAATTAACGAACTTCGCGCTCGTGTGACGGCTTTGGAGAACACGGTGCGAAGGTTACAAACACCAGCAGCAGCACCAGCAGCATAACCAGTACCGTTAACAACATCAACCTCGCAATCTTCAATACCAGTAGCATCATCGACGTCAACGACATCATCAGCATCAACACCAACCGTATCATTACCACCACCAACAATCACATCCGCACCACGTACCTCAACATCATCATCTGAACTTCGAATATGATCTTTGTTCTACATATCATTCTACACCGATTACCTCTTCTTTACGTATCGTTCTTCGTTCGACATGACGATTATGTAATCTCTAATGTTTTGGAGATTATGTAATCTAGTAATAACGATAAATCAAATGAGTTGAATATTTTATTGACTCATTAAATTCATAGTTACCTCCGAAGAAAATATATATGCAAATATATTTTCATAAAGATTGTAATTAAAAATTTCATTCGTACAAACTGTTAATGATGAAAATATTTTAACGGGTGGGTAGTACCCAAGGAATATTTAGAATTCACATTAACAAGTTACACTGTACATTCTTCGAATCTGATTCAACGATCATTTATTATCCTACTTACAATTACCGATATACGTATCCGTTCACCCCAGATTAACCATTTCCATTTAAATTTCATATTTGGATTTTTACCTATCCGAATCCAACAAGTGGCATAATGAAGAAACATTGGCAAAATAAAAATTGTTAGAAACAGATGAATTAATTAATTGAAATTGTGATAGGATTACACGCTAACTGTTCCGGCTAACTGTTCCCAGCTAACTGATTAATATTTAATTTATCGCAATTTACATTCTTGCAATTTTAATTTCTGTACTTTACATACCGTCGGGACACATGTACAACAACACGTCGGATTAATTCTGAGACAACACGTTGTATAATGGGTCATGATATATATTTATTTATTTTACGCATTTTAAATAACGGGACACGTATACAAGGTTTTGACTTATCATATTGATCCATCTATATATATATTTCGAAACAACCATAGACACTCTATATGTGAAGGTGGGAGTTGGCTATACAGGGTCGGAGTTGATTCCAAAATATATATATACTTTGAGTTGTGATCGACACCGAGACCAGTACACGGGTCACGATACGTATTAAGTAATTCGAATATTATATATTTAGTTCATATATGAATTTATTGAACCATTGGACAATCGGACTATTGGACTGCTAACTTTGGACAATTAAAAATGAGTTAAAATGATGATTATTACATATGAAACTAAACAATCCTTCAAGTTTGCCACTTGATTCTATTTTAAACCTCATTTGTATCTTGACGATTACAATTCGCATTCACAACTTTTCATGATTCTTGAAAACATCTCGATCGAGAAGTTCAACCAGCCGCACCTCGTCTACGGAATAAAGATTTATGCATACAGTTATGCACCTAAAAATTTTTGAACTCGAAGTTATAGTTAAAACGTATCCGCATCGAATTCCTTATCATCCATTAGCAAAAACAATCACGCGATTCCTTTTCAATTAACTAATTTTGTCACAGCTCCACTTCGATATCTCAGTAAGACTACTCTTATTACAATCTCGATATATATATATATACGTTGTTCTTTCGCCATCGTTACCGGAGAACCTTTTATATTCCATCATATTACCATCAGCGTTTAATCATCTAAAAATACAATTCTCCTTAAACCATCTTGGTTTGATAACCAATGACCCAGATCCGATAACTTTGAAAATACTGACGAAGCAGCATGTTGTAGAAGGTCTTAATGACCAAATGTTGATGATAAAAGAAGGAAGTGTTAGGAACGCTCGATAGAAAATTGGTACTGAAAACCGGATTGAACAAACCATGAAGGAGACTCTGAACAAGTTACAAGGACTAAACTTGTACATAAAGAATTATGACGATTCTGTAGCAAACACCTTGCTTCTGAATCTAAACCCTTACGGGTCAATCTTCATCATCATCCTTCGACATTAGAAATTCCAAGATATTATCATATCTTTCATTATAAATATCCTCAATATTTCTGAAGATATTTTCACCACTATCCTTATCTGAAATCATTTATCTCTCTGTAATATCTGCGTTACAATATAAAGGAAACTGTGTTAGTTTCTAAATCCTTCAAGTTTAAAATAGGAATGTTCTGAAGCAGTGTTGGGAACTGATGCATGAACTAGTATAATATAATGAAACTTGATCAACTTCATTATATTACAGTAAGTCATGTTAAGTTTCTAATGGAATGTGATGATTCACAGTACCATCATCATGTGCCATGTTACACGGCTCTTACATTCTGTCCAATTCCCAAACGTATTAGGAACATATCGTCTTGATAGTTCTATTTTTCCAGGATATTCTGGTAATTTGACAAATCAAAATCGTGTCATTACCATTTCTTTCTAAGAGCATTAGCTATGTTCATTTCAAAATCTCATACCTACGAATTCCGGATCATTGCTCGCTTGACTCGAGGACGGGAAGAGGAAACGAAAGAACAAAGCTCTAAAAATAGAAATTGGAGTATAAATCGCAACAAATAGAAGAGAATATTAATTGTAGACGACAAAGAAATCAAAACAGATTTGCTGCATTAAATCAGAGAAGATTCTGTTTTCTAAATTGCCGAAGAACCAAATCTTATTACGTAAGATTTTCTTTAAAATCCCTTGAAACCCGGAAATCAATCATAACCATGATATCGGTTAGAACGAATCCATATTTACTCATTTCACTCTTTTGTGATAGCTTCATTCGTACGCTTCATATGATCGAATCGTTCTATCTACATTATTCAATAATGATAAAACTCTATTATTATCTCATATTCGTCATGAAAACATTCCTATTGTTATTTATGACAACCTCTACCAAATTTCGGGGACGAAATTTCTTTAACAGGTGGGTACTGTAACGACCCGGAAATTTCCGACCAAATTTAAACCTTAATCTTTATATGTTTCCGACACGATAAGCAAAATTTGTAATATTGAGTCTAGAAAGTTTGAAATCTCTATATTCGGATAATCAGTTACCCGTTGACCAAGCCTGACGATTCACGAACAACTATTTGATAATAGATATATATATATATATATATATATATATATATATATATATATATATATATATATATATCAATTTGAAAGATATTTTGAAATGATACATATTATATATATATGATTTAATTGAAAGAACTAAATTGTAAAATAATAAGCGTTATAATAAGGTTATTGTATATAAATATATAAAGTGTATTAAAAATAAATATTAAATTATTGTAATACTCGTTTGATTTACCGATTGATATTAAACAAGTTAGAATATAATTACTTCATTATAATTAACACTAATATTAATATTATAAACTAATATTAGTATAAAGACAATGTGTAGATATAGAAAATTTAACGCAATTAATTTGTTATCTTTACTTTTGTTATTAAAATTGATATCATTATTATTAATTTAATATATAATATATGAAAAGGAGATTTGATAAGCATAACTGAATATATAAATGTTATTAGTATTATCTATATTAATGTCATAATTATTATTAAATAATATAGTTACTAATATAATATTAGTAATATCATTATATTATTAAAACTTTTATATTTATTATAAAACAATTTATTATTTATCAATAATGTTATTATTAGTTATATTATTATTATTATTATTAACTACTAATCAATATTCTTAATAATATTTTTTTTTGTTTTTGTTGAATTATTATTAACTAAAAATAAAAATAAATAAATAATTAATTAATTAAATAAATAAATACGTGTAATAAAGAATAGATATATATCAATATCACACTTTTATCTGTTTCTGGGTTCTCTGTATACCCGTGAATCTTTATTTGTCTATATATCCATCGATTTTTCCAGCGTATACTAAATGGCGTCCACTAACACTTATCAATTATTAACTGTAACTACAATTTTGATTTAACAGAAACAGCACAATAACTATGAATACCTCTGTTCATCACATTTTCAGCAAAAATTCGAATTCAAAGGAAACCTCAAAATGTAATAATGCAATTGTGTCAGAAATTCTCCACTTAAACTATCTGGAAAGATTTAACAGTCGATTCATCAAATGGAGTTCGAATTTAAGAGTCAAAATTTATGTTTCAAAAGTCAATCAATGGGTTTTCACAGAAATTTGAATTCGTGTTTGTAGTTTATGAACAAATAACGAATCCAGTAGTTTTCATATATATTAATCAAACTATTTTATGTTATAATTAAAGTTTAATACTTGATCAAATTTGTAAATCAAATTTTTTTTTTGAACTCAAACAGCGACGGCAGTGGGGTGCTGCTATTATTTTTATTTTTTTTCCTTTTGTTTTATAAATCAAGGAATCACACTGAGTACCTCTAATTCGAATCCAGATACTATTTAAAAACTGTAAATAACTGAAAGGAGTTAGACCCTGTTCGATTTTAATTAGGATGAGGAAGGAGAAGATATAAGGGACAGAATTCATAGTTAAATAAAATAGTCAGGGATTTACTTCAGAAAAACAATGATGGTCGAGTGGTTATTCGGGGTGTGGGAATAACAGAAGGTCGCAGGATCGAATCCTAGCTGTGACATTTCCTTTTTAAAAAGCTGATTCTTTTTCTAAGGTAGTTTATTATTCTATTTATATATCCTTATTAATATTATTACTTGTATTACTATTATTAATATTAATTATGTTGAGGTTATTGTGTTAAATATTATTATCACAAGTATTAATATTATGAGTATTATTATCACTAACGCAATTAAAGTTATTATTATTATTATTATTATAGTTATCATTATTATTAATATTAATATTATGAAAAATTTAGATTTTTATAACTTTGTCAAGGATATAAGTATAAATATACATGCTACATATATTATAACCAAATTAATATTAGTATTATATATCATTATAAATAACATATTATTTACAATTATATAGTATTATTATTAACGTTATATACAAACTTTTTCATATAACAAACTATTATAATACTAATTAAATTATATAGAATATACATTAATATATATAAATATATGTACAAATTCTAATTATTTAAATTATAAAACAAATACGTATAAGCAGATAAAGAAAGTATATATATATATATTAAATGGGAATTAGTATAAAAATTTTATAAATAAAACAACTACACCTAATATGAAAATATTATAAAATTATATACTTGTTACTGTTACTATGTGTGTTAATATTATTTAATATATATAAATGATATAGGTTCGTGAATCCGAGGCCAACCTTATACTTGAACAATGATGTTATATGTATTTTTACTACAAAATACATTAGGTGAGTATATAGTCCCACTTTTAAACTCTAAGTATTTCGGGATGAGAATACATGTATTTTATGTTTTACGCTATGGACACAAGTAACTGAAAAATATATTCTACGTTGAGTTGTACCACTGGCATACTTCCCTGTAGCTTGGTAACTAATATTTACAGCGGTATTGTAAACGCGAATCCTGTTGATAGATCTATCGGGCCTGACAACCCCAACCGGACTGGACGACCAGTATTCAACGGTTGCACAGTACTTCGTTTCGTGACTACACCTTGGTACGGTGTAGTAAGATTTCATAATAAAGGGAATATGCGACGTGATTAAATGTTAAGTATGGTTACCAAGTGCTCAACCACTTAGAATATTTTTATTAAAATGTTCATATATGAAATCTTGTGTTCCATTGTTATAACGCTGCTAGCATCAAACCTATATATCTCACCAACTTTATGTTGACGTTTTAAAGCATGTTATTCTCAGGTATGAATTAAGTCTTCCGCTGTGCATTAGCTCATGTTAAGGATACTACTTGGGACCTTTTAAGCCATGATACAAAGACGTTGCATTCGAGTCATTGGAGTTCAATAGAGAATATAAATAAGTAAATGACAGATTAGGTCATTTGGATATTATGAAATGTTAGACGAAAATGTCAAATATTGATGTAATGATAGTTTGCCTTTTAAGAATAAATGCAACGTTTGTAAAATGTATCATATAGAGGTCAAGTACCTCGCAATGTTATCATATGTTATTGTATTCGTCCCTATGGATTGGGTCGGGTCGTCTCATAGCCGTTGTATGGCCATTTGAATCCATTCAAACCTGATTCTTTTGGCCTCTTTACGTCATCCAATACCTGCAAAAGATACCCAACATCCTATACAAGTACTATATGCATTAAGTGCATGATTCTCCTTGGTTGTATTCTTTTGATAGGTTACTTTTCATGACCAAAAAGGGAAGTCTAACATTCTTTGATACAAGTCTTGATAGCTAATTGAAGTATTATCATATTTGTCATAATCTTTTGTTTGTTTTTAACACACTTGCTTAAGTCCTATTGATTGATCAACATGTCATTGATGACAGTAACCTAATCAATCACTAAGCATGATATTATTTATCTTTAAGCTTGCACATAAATTAATTAGACGTGTTTATGATGTTTTTGACGAGTATAAGCACTTGGTAGAAAAGTAAAGCGATTCGGAAGACTTGGATTAGTTTAGACTTTTATTTTAATGATTATTGTGATCTTTATGAATTTTGGGATTAATATAATTTTTATTTATTTAAACTTTAGGGTTAATGTAATTTTTATATTAATGTAAGTTTATTGCTATGAATTTAAATTTAATATTGTTATTTAAATAATGTTTCATTTATTATACTTTTTTACTAATTTAATTTAATTTAAAAAAATCAATACTTGTGGATTATACATGAGTTTGACACCAAAACTTGATATCCCCATTAAACAATGTCACATGATGACATTTACCGCATCACAGTTAAGAAATAAAAAAATTAATCCCTGACTGCACCTCATCGTTAAACAGGGTCCCGCTTAAAAGTGATTTTAATATATAAACAACAAATAAAAGGGGAAGTGTGAAAAGTCAAAATTGTACAAAATTAGTAGTAAATATAGTTACTGACAATGTGTTCCTAAAATTATTTCGAGTTTAACGACGGTGTTGGAAAAATTTAACTCGTTGCGAGCGAGAAGATATGACCCGTTGAATATTTGGGTGAAGTCGTTTCTTTAAGTTTTTTATGAAAATGATTATTTGACACTTTACCCCCCTGTTTGGGGGGTCGATTTAATTATTTGGAAAAAGTGTGGGGTCTTTGTTGGTGTAGTGAAATTTAATTAGAATTTTAAAAAAAATGAAATGACGAAAATGCTCCTAGTTACTATTCACCATTTTTGTCTATTAGATAATATAGTAACTAGTTGTTGAACCCTCGCTTCGTGTCGTGGATTCGGTTTTCAATGTATTTTATTGCGTTTAGTTTGTAAAATTATTTCGTGGCTAAAGAATGATGTCGTTAAAGCGCAACTCGAGTCGAACTAAAAGGTATAACCCGTGAAATATTTAAATGTTATTTTAAATTAACGATATATGTCCATCTCCGCGTTTAGCTATGTAATTATCGACTTTTAAAAATTTAACACAAAATCAACGTGTATGAAAAGTAACCCAAATATTTAGCGTTTTTTAACTCGTTGCGAGCGAGAAGATATGACCCGTTGAATATTTGGGTGGAGTTTATTTAAGATTTTTTATGAAAATGGTTATTTGACACTTTATCCCCCTGTTTGGGGGGCCGATTTGAATATTAGAAAAAAGTGTAGAGGTCTTTGTTGGTGTAGTGAAATTTAATTGAAATTAAAAAAAGTGAAAAGACAAAAATGCCCCTAGTTACTATTCACCATTTTTGTCTATTAAATAATATAGTAATAAGTATCATTTTATTATACTTTTTGACTTATTTAATTTAATTCAAAAATAAAATAAAATCAAAATTGGGGGACTTTACATGAGTTTAACACAAACACTTACATTTCCCATTAAACAATATCACATGAAGACATTTGCCACGTTACAGTTAGAAAGTCAAGAAGTGCAATTCCTAACTATACTGTAGATTTAAGGAGGGTTACAGACACACGGTTAAAAATGATGTTGATATATAAACAACAAATAAATAAAAAGCCTTGAAAGGCAAAAGTGTACAAAATGAATAGTTACTAAAGTTTAAGGTTTAGTATATTGGCAGAATAGAAGTAGTCTGTATGAACCTACAAAAGCTTACGATTGACTACAATTCTTATTTATGTATTTATTTAATAACAACAAAATAAAACTTCTACAATATAGCTAACACATCCTGAACACTTTCAAAATCAACACATTCAACCCAAAGATTAAAAGACGATTTCAACTTTGTATTAAAATAATAAACTCAAGTTCTTATAAGCTTTCATAAACTCTGATAAGCTCGCATTCAAACACACTCTTAGGAAAAAATGTAAAGCTTGCTAAATATGGTGTTGATTAAACTTAATGTAGGAGATGAGTATACAAACTGAAAAATGAACCAGAAAGACGAAATGAGATTTTTTTCAAGTTACAAAATTACTTAATAGATCATGTTACTTAAATGAGAGATAAAATAAATAAATAAAAGTTATAATTATTAACCCTCAAAATTTCTTCCTCACAAACTACATAACTCACAAACTACTGATCAAGCATAGAATAATCGGGTCGTGTTCGGTCCATGCTTGACATCAAATAAGGGGGATTTAAGGGTCAATTCGGTTTAACTCTCCGGTCCGGAGTACCGTGAATAACCCCTTACGAGATGAGGATCTCAGCAGGGGTGGTTAAACATAGACCCACCATCGATGGGTTGTTCGGTTAACGATGGCTCGCTCTGGGTTATAGGGTTTATGTTCATAGAACATTACCTGTATATCAAGAGTGTCTAGTGGAGTGCTATATGTCCGGTAGCGCGGGTATAATTACGCTATATAGATAACACAACTAGTTCGTACCTTAATACCAAAAATAGTATAGGTGTAAATCCCAGTGGATCGTGCTTTGTTGTGGATTGAGTCCGTTATTTATAGGGTAATCCTTTTTGTCTTCTATTGCCACATAATAAAGCTAAAAGGACTGTGGCCTGCCAATAGTACATCCTTGAGTGAGCTGATCCGACAAAAGTAAAAAGTATTTTGTCGGATCTGATTCTTGTCTGCCAGGTGCCTTCTGCCAGTTACAGCATCGCCAGACATGCATACGTCACCTTGTCGCTTGTATGGGATCTGCGCCAGGTCTGTGACTTGAGCGCTCATTCCTTCAGCGCGCGACATGCATAGATCATATGGTGATGTTGTTTGATGCGCTACACGAGCTGATCGGGTATGTGTATCATTAAGTCCCCCCAGTTCAATGGTATGCGCGAGGACTGTGCATGGTGTTGAACTTGAAATGTCCCGTTCATATTGATTATAAACGTTCCATATTAATTGATTTCGTTGCGAGGTTTTGACCTCTATATGAGACGTTTTTCAAAGACTGCATTCGTTTTTAAAACAAACCATAACCTTTATTTTTATCGACAAGGTTAAAAGGACACCACCTAGATTATCCAGAAATGATAATCTAAAAATATCACACTTACACACTACCAATACATATTGGTTTACAATATTAATATGTTACAATAAAGTAAATCTCGAATGCAGTTTTAAACAATATTATACAAACATGTTGACACCAAATCTTGTCCATATTTTAGCATGCAACAGCGAAAGCTCTTAATAATCACCTGAGAATAAACATGCTTTAAACGTCAACAAAAATGTTGGTGAGTTATAGGTTTAACCTATATATTTATCAAATCGTAATAATAGACCACAAGATTTCATATTTCAATATACATCCCATACATAGAGATAAAAATCATTCATATGGTGAACACCTAGTAACCGACATTAACAAGATGCATATAGAATATCCTCATCATTCCGGGACACCCATCGGACATGATAATTTCGAAGTACTAAAGCATTCCAAATTCCAGAATGGGGCTTGTTGGGCCCGATAGATATATCTTTAGGATTCGCGTCAATTTGGGGGTCTGTTCCCAAATTCTTAGGCTACCAAGCTAAAAGGGGCATATTCGGCTTCGATCATTCACCCATATAATGTAGTTTCATTTACTTGTGTCTATTTCATAAAACATTTATAAAATTGCATGTATTCTCATCCCAAAAATATTAGATTTTAAAAGTAGGACTATAACTCACTTTCACATATTTTTACTTCGTCGGGAAGTAAGACATTGCCACTGGTCGATTCACGAACCTATAACAAATATGTACATATATATCAAGGTATGTTCAAAATATATTTACAATATTTTTAATACGTTTTACTGTTTTAAGTTTATTAAGTCAGCTGTCCTCGTTAGTAACCTACAACTAGTTGTCCACAGTTAGATGTACAGAAAATAAAGCAATATATATTATCTTGAATCAATCCACGACCTCGTGTATACAAGCCTCAGGCTAGATCACAACTCAAAGTATATATAATATTTTGGAATCAACCTCAGCCCTGTATAGCTAACTCCAACATTACTGCATATAAAGTGTCTATGGTTGTTCCGAAATATATATATAGATGGGTCGATATGATATGTCAAAACATTGTATTTGTGTCTACGGTATCCCAAGATTACATAATATATTAGAATACATGTATAATACAATATGAGTTAGCTAGGATATGATTAATATAGATTTGTTACCAATTTTTACGTAGCTACCATATGCAAAATTATCCAATCTTGTTTTACCCATAACTTTTTCGTTTTAAATCCGTTTTGAGTGATTCAAGTTGCTATGGTTTCATATTGAACTTAAGTTTATGAATCTAAACAGAAAAAGTATAAGTTTATAGTCGAAAATACAGGTGTTTAGTTGATATAGATATAGAACATGTGTTTAGTTGATTTTAAAAGTCAAGTTAGAAGGATTAACTTTTGTTTGCGAACAAGTTTAGAATTAACTAAACTATGTTCTAGTGTTTACAAGTTTAAACCTTCGAATAAGGTAGTTTTATATATATGAATCGAATGATGTTATGAATATCATTACTACCTCAGGTTTTGTGGATAAATCTACTGGAAATGAGAAAAATAGATCTAGCTTCAAAGGATCCTTGGATGGCTTGAAAGTTCTTGAAGTAGAATCATGACACGAAAACAAGTTCAAGTAAGATTTTCACTCGAAATAAGATTGTTAAAGTTATAGAAATTGAATCAAAGTTTGAATATGAGTATTACCTTGTATTAGAAAGATATCTTACTGTAAATAAGAAAGATTTCTTGAGGTTAGATGATCACTCAAAGTGGATTTGCAAGATTGAAAGTAAGCTAGCAAACTTGGAAGTGTTGTTGGTGTGTTCTTGAGTAGTTGTTTTATAACTTGGTTTATGTATGGATTTATGAACTAGATTGAGCTAGATTTTGTTGAAGATGATGAAGAACACTTAGAATAAAGTAAGAACACTTGAGAGAGATGAGTTTGATGCATAAAAATTGAAATGAAAATGTGTTTGTGGTAGGTGTAAGTGTGATGACTCGGGAATTTCTGACCAAATTTAAACCCGAATCTTATTTGGTTTCGATACGATAAGCAAAATCTGTAATGTTGAGTCCCGAAAGTTTTAGAATTAAACTCATGTAATCAATTACCCTTTTGACCATGCTCGACGATTCACGAACAATTGTTGTTAATATATATATATACATATATCTAACTAAATATAAGTGTATATATTAATTTGAAGTAATAAGATACAATTTAATCATTACAAACGATTAAATATAATCTTTTGAATTGGGAATGTAAAATAAGAAAGATGTGATGGTTCTTACTTCCATTATTATTATTAAAATGAATACTGATATCAATATTAGTATCAGTAATATGAATAATACTATTTTAACATAATATATAGGTGTAAAATTGATACACGTAATTTGTTACATTATTATTATTATTATTATTATTATTATTATTAAGATGAACATCAATATTAGTAATATTAGTACCCTTATTAACATTTAATATAAATGTTATTAATACATTGAAATTTATTAATATCAGTTAGATTTGAATTATATATGACTACATATATATAAATACATACATAAACCACGCATAAACCAAAACCCATTTGGCTGCTACTACTATGGATTATTCTGTTTCTTTCCTTCTTGTTCGAGAACCAAACTGCAATACCACCTACATGTTTCGACCCAACATAAACCACAATCGAACACCATTAAAGGTTCTACTGCAGCTTGTTTTATTTCTTTTCTAACTATAAAAGAATCGATCAATCACCTCCCTGGTTTCTTTTCTATACGGCTGCAACCATCTACCCTCCAACCAAAATGAAAACTCTTGTAAACCGTTGATAATGCTAAAAACGAACATATATTTCATAGCATTATTCCTCAAGAAAGACAAGCTTTTAGTTGCAATTGTTCTATTTAAAAGTGATATTCGTTTAAATAATAAAAGGTGAAGACAAAAGACAGATTCGACGAATTGAAGACGCAAACGACCAAAAAGCTCAAAAGTACAAAATACAATCAAAGAGGTTCCAATTATTGATAAGAAACGTCTCGAAATTACAAGAGTACAAGATTCAAAACGCAAAGTACAAAATATAAAATTGTACGCAAGGACGTTCGAAAATCCGGAACCGGGACCAGAGTCAACTCTCAACGCTCGACGCAACGGACTAAAAATTACAAGTTAACTATGTATATAAATATAATATAATATATAATTAATTATATTAATTATATATATATTATATTTATAAATAAATCGTCGGTAAGAAAGACTCCAAAGAATGTGAGCTGTATTTTCAAACTCCGCGACTCGCGGAGTTTGAAGGCAAAAAATGCCGCGAGTCGCGGAGCCCCAATTTCTGAAACTCCCTATAAAAGCAACCGAATTCTGATCGCAAAATCCATCATTTTTCTTCTTCTCTCATAATACGTAAATATTTATATTTATATTTTAATTTAATTATAATTATAATTCTAATAATAAGGGTATGTTAGCGAATATTGTAAGGGTGTAAGTCGAAATTCTGTCCGTGTAACGCTACGCTATTTTTAATCATTGTAAGTTATGTTCAACCTTTTTATATTAATGTCTCGTAGCTAAGTTATTATTATGCTTATTTAATCCAAAGTAATCATGATGTTGGGCTAATTACTAAAATTGGGTAATTGGGCTTTATACCATAATTGGGGTTTGGACAAAAGAACGACACTTGTGGAAATTAGACTATGGGCTATTAATGGGTTTTATATTAACTAAACAATACCTTGTTAATTTAATATACAAACTTATAATTCGACGTATTTATATATAACCACATACGCTTGACTGGGTAGGGTGGGCGGGATATCCATAAATACCAATAATTATTCATTTTACCGGACACGGAACTGGATTAATAGTTAATAGACTTGTTGAAACAGGGGTGAATTACATTCAAGGGTAATTGGTGTAATTGTTAACAAAGTAGTAAAACCTTGGTTTACACGCATTCGATAACCTGGTGTATTCATTAAACAAAGTATTAAAACCTTGTTACAATTCGAATCCCCAATTAGTTGGAATATTTGACTTCGGGAATAAGAATAATTTGACGAAGGCTTTCGCTCTTTATATTTATGACTAATGGACTATTATGGACAAATCCGTATGGACATATTAAATAATCCAGGACAAAGGACAATTAACCCATGGGCATAAAACTAAAATCAACACGTCAAACATCATGATTACGGAAGTTTAAATAAGCATAATTCTTTTATTTCATATTTAATTTCCTTTATTTTATATTTAATTGCACTTCTAATTATCGCATTTTTATTGTTATTGTATTTAATTGCACTTTTAATTATCGTACTTTTTAATTATCGCAAGTTTATTTTATCGCATTTTTATTATTCGCAATTTCATTATTGTTATTTACTTTACGCTTTAATTTAAGTCTTGTATTTATATTTATTATTTTACATTTGGTTTTAACTGCGACTAAAGTTTTAAAATCGACAAACCGGTCATTAAACGGTAAAAAACCCCCCTTTATAATAATAATATTACTTATATATATATTTGTATTTTTATAAAAGTAAACTAATATAGCGTTAAGCTTTGATTAAAAGATTCCCTGTGGAACGAACCGGACTTACTAAAAACTACACTACCGTACGATTAGGTACACTGCCTATAAGTGTTGTAGCAAGGTTTAAGTATATCCATTCTCTAAATAAATAAATATCTTGTGTAAAATTGTATCGTATTTAATAGTATTTCGTAGTAAATATATAACTACTTTGTACCCCTTTGCTTTAACATCAAGTATTTTTGGCGCCGCTGCCGGGGAATCTCTTAAAAGCCGGAAGCGCAACGCTAATATATATATAAAAAAAAAGATTTTTATTTTTAAGTTTACTTTTATTAAAAAAAATACGCTTTTGTAAAAATACGTTTTAAATATTCTAAAATATAAAAAGAAAAACAAAAATATAAATATTTTTTTTAGGAGTTTGTTAAATATTTAAGTTTTATAAAGTTTCTTTATTTTTATATAAGTTTTATTTAATTATTTTGTTTTTATATAAAAAAAAATTTATATATAAATCTATTTTTTTAGATTATTATTTATAAAATTATAAAGTATTTTATTTTTATCTTAGTTTTTAAGATAAGTCTTATTTAAATTATATAAATATATTAATTAAATTAAAAACAGAAAAAAAAAATAAAAATAAAAATAAAAACGCGTCGAATTTTAAACAAGCTGTCAATTGAATTTCTGAACCCCGCGACTCGCGGGGTTTGCTTCTTGGAATACCGCAAGTCGCGGAGCTGCTCTGACGCCATCGACAGAAACCCTAAACATCATTAATTACGGGATATTTATTAATTATTATTATTATAAACCCTAATTATCTATTATTATTATAATTAAGTTTTATTTTAAAGTTTCTTTTTATTTAATTTGTTTTATTTAGTTAAATTAGTTTAATTAAATTGTAAAATTAATAGTTTTAATAAATAAATGATATAAAAATAATATTTTTATAAAAATTGTACTTTTTACAACTTTTTGTATATTTTTATATTTTGTCCCTTTTTAATCGTTTTAGCGTAATATTTGTATTTTTAGCTCATATTTAGTTTTAAACTTAGTTTTTTTCATAGTTATTTTTACTTCTAGATTTTTAGGCTTTGCCGTAGAATTCCTTAAGTGCTTTTTCTTTAGATTAAGATTTAGGTACTTTAGAATTTTGCGACACCTTTTTAAGTTTTAGTTTCTTTTTAAGTTATTTCCATTTGGGATTTAGTTTTTCCTGTAAGCTTTCATATTTTTAGACGACTTTTACCTATGTATCAAGTATCATTTCAATTAGTAATCTCAATTTGCGATTATAATTTTAAGTTAGTTGTAGTAATAAGGTTAGGTTAGTCAAGTATTTTTTTAAGTTCTATAAGTTTCTTTTATTTTTCCGTCACCTTTTATTTTTCAACCATTTTTCTTTTTCGACCTTTTTCGACGAACTCTTTTTCTTTCTTATTTCTCGCTATTCTAGTTTTAGGACATAGATTTTTATTCTACTTCTTATCTAAATTTCTTAAAATTACGAAAATTTATTTTAAGTGGTTAAATTGATAGACATCAAAATTTTCTGGTTCGTAGTAATAGTTGGATTTGTACGTGGACCGGGTTATTGGAGCCAAACAGTCCTCAATTATATTGAGACCAAACGAATCCTGCCCCTCTGCTGCATCTTTTGGCTATTCGAAATGTGGGCAAAATCAGAAAAGTCTATTGATTGGATAACTTATTATAATTTTTCTTTCCTTTTAAAAACTAATAGGATATTCAGTGAATGCACCGCGCAAGACGTTCACCACCTTTTGTACGTTCACCACCTGTAACTAGATCAAGACATTTAGCAAATATTACCACCGTTGATTTTTCTTTAGAATCGTCATCCAGTCGACCAAGTACTCCAGTTCAAATTTCCGATAATCTATTTTTTGAACCCGACCTCACAATTGAGAATCCGGAAAATATTCAGGAACGATTCGTAGATCCTGAACCACTAAATTTTCCTCCGGAACCACCAATCATTCAAACAGAGATTGTTGAGGAACGAACCATTAAATCAGAATCCTCTAGTGATTCCGATTCAACAAATTCAATTATGGAGAATCTGGAACCTTTAAGTATGGAAGACCGAATGAGAGCTAAATGCACTGGCCAAGGTGAATGCGCCAGATTATGAAATCAAAGGACAAATTCTACACATGGTGACTAATCAATGCCAATTTAGTGGTGCGCCGAAGGAAGATCCAAATGAACATCTACGTACCTTTAATAGGATCTGCACACTATTTAAAATCCGAGAAGTGGAGGATGAACAGATATATCTCATGTTATTTCCCTGGACTTTAAAGGGAGAAGCCAAAGATTGGTTGGAATCGTTACCTGAAGGGGCGATTGATACATGGGACGTTTTAGTTGAAAATTTTCTTAAACAATTCTTTTCTGCATCTAAAGCCGTAAGACTTCAAGCAGAAATTGTTACGTTTACATAGAAGCCAAATGAAACTCTATATGAGGCATGGACAAGATATGGAAAGTTATTAAGAGGATGTCCGCAACATGGTTTAGACACCTGTCAAATAGTACAAATATTCTACCAAGGATGCGACATCACTACAAGGAAAGACATAGATATAGCAGCTGGTGGTTCTATTATGAAGAAAACCGAAACTGATGCTTACAAAATTATTGATAACACTGCTTCCCACTCACATGAGTGGCACCAAGAAAAAGATATCGTTAGATCATCTAAAGCAGCTAGAGCCGATTCTAGCCATGACTTAGATTCCATTTCCGCAAAGATAGATGCTATCGAGAGACGAATGGAAAAGATGACTAAAGATATTCACTCAATACGAATTAGTTGTGAGCAGTGCGGAGGACCACATTTGACAAAAGATTGTCTCAGTATTGAATTAACAATGGAACAAAGAGAGAATATTTCATACATAAACCAAAGGCCTGGAAATAATTATCAGAATAATTATCAACCGCCAAGACCTATTTACAATCAAAACCAGAATTATAACCGAAATATTCCATACAACAACCAACAAGGTCCTAGCAATCAACAAGTATCCAATAATAATTACAATCAGCAAAGACCTAATTTTCAAAACAAACCACCACAACAAACCGATGATAAAAAGCCGAATTTAGAAGAGATGATGACGAAGCTAGTTGAAACTCAAACGCAGTTTTTCACATCTCAGAAACAAACCAATGAACAAAATGCTCAAGCATTTAGAAATCAACAAGCTTCTATTCAAAATCTGGAACAAGAAGTAAGTAACCTAGCAAGGTTAATAGGTGAAAGAAAACCGGGAAGTCTACCTAGTGATACAAATGCTAACCCCCGGAATGAAACAGCTAAAGCCATTACCACAAGAAGTGGTACAACACTTAAACCACCTGAAATACCTGTAACTTCTGATGAAGCTATTCCTACTCCACAAGAACCACAACCTGATCAAGATAAGGAAAAAGAACCGGTAGTTGAAAAGGTTAATGAAGATAACACAGTTAAGGCTAAACCTTATGTTAAACCATACCAACCACCACTTCCTTACCCGAGTAAAATGAAGAAAGAGAAACTTGAAGCCGAGCAATCCAAATTCTTGGATATGTTTAAACAGATAAATGTAAATCTTCCTTTCATTGATGTGATTTCAGGAATGCCTAGATATGCTAAATTCTTGAAAGATCTCATCTCAAATAGAAAGAAAATGGAAGAACTCTCGGCTGTTACCATGAATGCTAATTGTTCAGCAGTGCTGTTGAATAAGATACCAGAAAAACTATCTGATCCAGGAAGTTTCACAATTCCATGTTTTCTGGGTAGTCTTAGTTCAATAGAAGCATTAGCAGATTTAGGTGCTAGTATAAATCTAATGCCGTATTCACTATACGCTAAACTAGACCTTGGAGAATTGAAACCAACCAGAATAAGCATACAACTAGCCGATAGATCAATAAAATATCCTAGAGGGATAATGGAGAACATGCTAGTTAAAGTTGGTACTTTAGTATTTCCAGTAGATTTTGTTGTTCTGGACATGGAAGAAGATTCTCAAGTTCCTCTCATATTAGGAAGACCATTCTTAAACACGGCTAAAGCAATGATAGACGTGTTCGGTAAGAAATTGACCCTAAGTATAGAGGATGAGAGTGTTACCTTTTCAGTTGATAGAGCAATGCAACAACCACAATATGCAGATGATACATGTTATTATATTCAAACTATAGATGCACATGCAGAATTATTAGAAGAATTTCCAGAATTACAAGGAACAGGAGAATGTTCTTTAGGAGAAGGTAATGAACCAATTGATGAAGCTGAAATGTTAGCTACACTTATAGCTAATGGATATGAACCAACAACAGAAGAAATTCAAATGCTAAAAGAAGAAGACAGATATCGATACAAATCATCGATAGAAGAACCTCCGAAATTAGAGTTAAAGCCACTTCCAAACCATTTGGAATACGCTTATTTACATGGTGAATCTGAATTACCTGTAATAATATCATCTTCTCTTACTGAAAATGAGAAATCACAACTCATTTCTGTGTTGAAAGCTCATAAACCAGCCATTGCATGGAAGATTCATGATATTAAAGGAATAAGTCCTTCGTATTGCACACATAAAATCCTTATGGAAGAAGGTCATAAAACGTATGTGCAACGCCAACGAAGACTAAATTCTAATATGCAAGATGTAATTAAGAAAGAGATTATTAAACTGCTAGATGCAGGTTTAATTTATCCAATTTCTGATAGTCCATGGGTAAGCCCAGTTCAATGCGTGCCTAAAAAGGGTGGCATGACTGTCATTACAAATGAGAAAAATGAGCTTATTCCTACTAGGACTGTAACAGGATGGCGTGTATGTATTGATTATAGAAAATTAAATGACACCACCAGAAAAGATCACTTTCCCTTACCTTTCATTGATCAAATGTTGGAAAGATTAGCCGGAAATAGTTACTATTGTTTTCTAGATGGATTTTTCGGATATTTTCAAATTCCAATAGCACCTGAAGATCAAGAGAAAACCACATTCACGTGCCCTTATGGTACTTTTGCTTACAAACGCATGCCATTTGGACTTTGTAACGCCCCTGCAACCTTTCAAAGGTGTATGATGGCGATTTTTCACGACATGATAGAAGAATGCATGGAAGTTTTCATGGATGACTTTTCAGTCTTCGGTGATACATTTGAATCATGTCTAGTTAATCTGGAACGAATGCTTATTAGATGCGACCAATCAAATCTAGTACTTAATTGGGAGAAATGCCATTTCATGGTTAAAGAAGGCATCGTTCTTGGACATAAAATTTCAAAAGAAGGAATTGAAGTGGATAGAGCTAAAGTAGATGTAATTGCTAAACTTCCACATCCCACCAATATTAGAGGAGTTAGGAGTTTTCTAGGGCATGCCGGTTTTTACCGACGTTTCATAAAAGATTTTTCTAAAATTGCCACTCCTATGAATAAACTCCTAGAAAAAGATGCTCCATTCATCTTTTCAGATGAGTGTATCAAATCTTTTAATATTCTTAAAGAGAAACTCACTAATGCACCGATCATGATAACACCAAATTGGAATCTACCATTTGAACTAATGTGCGATGCAAGTGATTTTGCAATGGGAGCCGTTTTAGGACAAAGGATTGAAAAACGATTTCAACCTATATATTATGCTAGTAAGACGTTACAAGGAGCACAAACGAACTATACAACTACTGAAAAAGAACTCCTTGCTATTGTCTTTGCTTTTGACAAATTTCGATCATATCTCGTTCTAGCAAAAACGGTGGTCTATACCGACCATTCTGCTCTTAGATACCTATTTTCAAAACAAGATGCTAAACCAAGATTAATCCGTTGGATCTTACTCTTACAAGAGTTTGATATTGAAATCCGAGATAAAAGAGGAGCAGAAAATCTCGCCGCTGATCATCTTTCTCGTCTTGAAAATCCCGAATTAGAAGTTCTAAATGAATCGGCCATACAAGACAACTTTCCTGATGAATATCTATTGAAGATAGATTATAATGAAATCCCATGGTTTGCAGACTATGCAAACTACTTAGTTTGTAGATTCCTTGAAAAAGGATTATCGTACCAAAGACGAAAGAAATTCTTCAGTGATATAAAACACTATTTTTGGGAAGATCCACATTTGTTTAAAAGTTGTCCCGATGGAATAATACGCCGATGTGTATTTGGAGATGAAGCTAGTAAAATATTAAACCATTGTCACACAGGACCAACAGGAGGGCATTATGGGCCTCAACTAACAGCAAGAAAAGTTTATGATGCTGGATTCTATTGGCCTACAATTTACAAAGACGCACACCTTCTTTGCAAATCCTGTGATGCTTGTCAAAGGGCTGGAAAAATAAGTCAACGTGATGAAATGCCACAAAATGTCATCCAAGTATGTGAAGTATTTGACATTTGGGGTATTGACTTTATGGGTCCATTTCTAAAATCTCATAATAATCTATATATACTCGTAGCCATTGATTATGTATCTAAATGGGCGGAAGCACAAGCTCTCCCAACTAACGATGCACGAGTTGTAGTCAACTTTTTAAAACGTCTTTTTGCAAGGTTTGGAACACCGAAAGCTTTAATAAGTGATCGGGGTACTCATTTCTGTAATAATCAACTTGAGAAAGTTCTTAAAAGATATGGAGTAACTCATAAAATCTCAACCGCATATCATCCACAAACAAGTGGACAAGTTGAAAATACCAACCGAGCTTTAAAACGTATTCTAGAGAAAACCGTAGGATCAAATCCGAAGGAATGGTCCATTAAATTGGAGGATGCACTCTGGGCTTTTAGAACAGCCTACAAAACTCCAATTGGAACCACACCTTTTAGATTTGTTTATGGAAAAGCATATCATCTTCCAGTAGAAATTGAACACAAAGCATTTTGGGCTTTGAAGACATGTAATCTTGAATTACATGAAGCCGGACGTCTACGATTAAGTCAACTAAACGAATTAGAAGAATTAAGACATGAAGCATACGAAAATTCGTTAATCTATAAAGAAAGAACGAAGAAATGGCATGATAAAAGAATCAGAAGTTCAAAAGAATTTAAGGAAGGAGACAGAGTTCTTCTTTTCAATTCACGATTCAAGCTATTTCCTGGAAAATTGAAATCAAGATGGTCTGGACCATTCATAGTCAAAAGAGTTTTCCCATACGGAACGATAGAATTAATAAATTCAAATGGGATTGAATTTAAAGTTAATGGTCACAGAGTTAAACATTACATACATGGTCCGATGGAAGTTGACAATGAAGTTAATCATAATTTCACCACCCAAGAAAACCTTCAAATGAAAACATAAATATGTTATCAACAACTTATGAAAAATCAAAACTGGAATATAGGGAGGATTCAAATTTGAGTGATGAAGAAGAATTCCTATACAAACCTCCCATTCCAAGAAACGAAGAAAAATGTGAACAAGAAATTCAAATAGAAATGAAAGAACCAAGGAAAGAACACCCGAAAAAGGTTTACAAACCAACTCGACTTACTAAAGCAGGAGACCCGGGTGAATTTATCATTTCTTGCTTACTTAATGATGGTGCTGTATATAATGGACTCGCAGATTTAGGAGCAAGTGCAAATATTATGCCTCTTTCCTTATACAAAAGATTAGGCATGGGTAAATTAAAACCAACCAAAATAGGTGTTCAATCATTTGACCAAACCATTAAACACCCAGTTGGAATAGCAAATAATTTACTTGTTAACATGGGAAGTTTGACCTTTGTTGCAAACTTCATAGTGATTAATATGGAGGAAAACCTTGATATTCCTCTAATTCTAGGTCGCCCATTTTTAGCAACCACCGAGGCATTCATTGATGTAAGAGAAGGTAGAATGACACTTAGGGATGGTGATACATGGATCACCTTTGTGAACCGAAAGTTTAGATCTCCACAAACCAAAACTGTTAGACCAATAAAAACGCATAAGTGTGGGGAAGATGAAGAAACACTTAATGATGATCCAATCACAAAGAATGTCGTTGATGATACGAAATTAGATGAACCCATTTTTAACAGTTCAACGAAGAAACTTTATAAATGGATTCACGATGCTAAGATTAAAGGAAACTTTAAGTTATATAACCGATTAATATCCAATTTATCGTCAAAAGAAAAGGCAATGTTAGTTGAATTTGTGAAAGTTACGGAGGAAATCAACAAATGGATTGAAGTAAAAGTCAAAGATATACAAGTTGTTGATGATTCAATTGACAATGAAGTTAATCACAATTTCGACACCACAGCTAACTAAGTGTGGGGAGAATCAAGTCTTTAAAGGATAATATGTATTTCTGTTAGAGTTAGATTGTCTGTTTTCGTGTAGTTCTCGAAAATGGAACCCGAATGGTCTTTCCCTAGCAGACCCTAAAGAACTAGTCTTCTCCCCCCATTCTGAATTTTTATTTTTTTAGGTTTTTACAAAATGAAGACTGCCTGTGAACTAAACCATGGTCTAATGCTACACGCTTTGATCACTAAACGTAATAATGACACACTACCGAGTGAAATAGTATCAGTAATCAGAGAAAGAATGGACGGAGTTAGAAAAGAATCCAGATGCGAAGATAATAAGTTACAATTTGGTAAAGGAAAATCAAAATCCGCAGCAAAAAGAAGAGCACGACACCTAGAAAGATGTCACAAATGCGGAAAATGGTCACATTGAGGTAAATGTTCAAATAATCAAACCTATTCAAATACCGAATTTGTTACTTTATGCAGAGACGGACCGTTCATATGTTTAGAAGAAAAGACACTGAATGCTCGAGGTTACGCCTATGTAGCTATGGAAAACCAATTAAACCGACTATCTTATGAATGGGATAGATCATATAACTAAGAAATCTATTTCACAGGTATGTCTGTACAGTCTTTATTTTTATTTTTATTTTTAACCTTTTGATAATAAACGCTAATTTGTTCGCTATAAAGTATTAAATTGGTATTGAATAAAATTAGGTTTGGCGACCGAAATTATTGATATCATTCAAAAATTTATTACATCACTGCGAAATTTAACGTTTATTCTTAAGGTATAAATATCTTTAATCAATCAACCCAAAATATTTCAAAAATTCATCATGAGTTAAATTAGGTCTTAGAACCGAAATTACTTTACCGAAAAGAGGGGCGCATATTTTTGATAATATTTGATTGATAAAAGTGGGATAAAAAGCCAAAAAGATTTTTAATTTTATTTTTACCATGTTTTTAAAATTAATATATAAATCTTAAATTAATATTGTAAACTTTGTAAAAACAATATATTTAAAATTGTAAATATTTAAAAAATTTATATAAGTTTGGTGTGATTTTTTTTATTTTTAAAATATGAATTTTTAATTTTATGCATTTCAAATTTTAAGTTTGGTGTGAATTTTTAATATTAATTTTGAATTTTATATTTAAATTGTGTGAATTTAAAAACAAAAATTTACTTTATCTCATTAAGTTAAAAATATGATTTTTAAAATTCGTCGTAAGTTGAAGACTAGGTCTTTAAACCGAAATTGCTTTACCCGAGGGAGGGACAAGAACTTTTATTATCATTATTTTTAATCTTATTGAATTAAAGTATGCAAAAAATATTAAAAAAACCCAAAAATCTTAGCTTTTAAAACAATCGCTACAAAAAGACAAATTTTAAAATTTTGTCGAAGGACGGACTAGGACATCGATCCGAAACGACCTCGTCCTAAATAACAAGGGAAACAAAATTTTAAAATTAATTACTTAATTGTTTTAATTAATATAAGATATAAAAAAAAAAATACAAACTCCGCGAGTCGCGGAGTTTTAAAGGTAAATCCACCGCGACTCGCGGAGGATGAAAAAACCAGAAAAAAAATAATATACTGGTCGAACTGATCAGTCCCAACACATAAAAAAAAACTGCGTAAAACCTGCGCGAAAAAACATGAAAAACACCCCCAAAATCACAATTTTTAACCGTTAATCATCAAATCTTTTACTAAAATCATGTTGAGAAGGATGCTATCAAGGAATTACTCAAGAAAAACGGTAAATTTCTACACCTAAACACCATTTAATCCGAAAATTATTGTTCTTGAGCAATTTTTTTCCCAATTTGATTTTGATGCTTTTTAGTGTAATTATGCTTAAATTGTTTATGTATTATGCTTGTATAACCTAGATTGATGCTATTTAACATGATTAGAAGCCTTAAACTTCAAATTTTGAGTAATCTAGGGTTTGTGTTCTTGAGTAAATTTGGGGCTTTTTGATATAAACAGGTTATGGCCGATTTTTGTCATGAATTGATGCTAAATTAAGTAGGGTAACATGTTTAGGTAGTTAAATGATCCAAACTTTGAGCCTAAACATGATTTTGAGAATTAAAGTGGACTTTTTCAAGTCTAAAAATTCATGAACTTGATTTTTGAGAGATAATGCCATTTGAAACTTGTTTAATTGCTAGTAATGATTATTTTGACATGTTATTTGAGTTGAATGCTTATGAACTTGGCGAACATTTTCATATATGCTTATTTGAAAAAGTGTAGATTTGATAAAAATATGAAAATGAGCTTAAGTTTGATATAAATTGATCATGTCATTCTGATTGATGATTTTGCTGACACTAATGCATATTTGGATGCACAAAAATTGTGTTTGATGTGTTTTGCAGACTGAAAGGGGTGAATCTTCATCCCAAGCTCGCAATGCTCCTACTGAGAATGCGGAACAACAGGAGGTGGATAACTACTACAAGCAAGATATACCTCATCCAGTCATGACATTTTCTGATATGCACTTGGAAGATTTGCACCCGAACCTGAGATTTGACAGACTTTGGATAGATTATCCAAAATACCAAAGGGGTTTGCATACTCTTCATTCTAAAGTTGTTGAGGTACCGAGGGTCATAGAATGGGGACCATTAGAAGCTGTAGAATTGGCCGGGCCAATTAGGGAATTACTTGCACAGAGGTATGGTAATTCTACTTTTAATGACTGGGTACGTTTATTCACCATGCGTAGACCTGTATATAAAGTATGGTGTGAAGAATTGTTGTGTAGTATAGAATTAAATGATTGGGTAGCTAGTTTAACCGATCGATCTTTTATTAGATTTTTGTTAGAAGGTTCGATGCGCCACATGTCTTTACTAGACATGGCTCAGGATTTACGTATATATACGCCTGAGGAGTTAGCATCTGCCGATTGTAGAGGGTTGATACTAAATGGTAGAAAGATAGATGAAAATTTTGATACACACGGTGTATGGAGTCAAATGACAAGCCATCACCGATTCAAAGGGGGAAATTACTCTTATTTGGATATAGATAGAGCTGAATTAAGAGTAATTCATAGGTTTTTAGCAAATTCGATTACACAAAGAGGTAAGAACAAGGAAAAGGTAAATGAACAGGATTTGTTTTACCATATGTGTATTCGAGACCCACAAAGCGCTGTAAGTATACCTTATTGTGTGGGTTATTATTTATCAGCTATGGTTAGGGGAATGAGACCGCATAGCATAATAGGAGGTGGTATTTTTATTACTTTGATTGCTGAATATCTCGGTGTGGATATAAGTCGGGGGGGATTATTAGTCGAAGAACCAGAACCCCGCGATACTATAGGTTTAAATGTATACCATGGTGCGAAAGTTTTGAAGAGGCGAAATAACGCCGCAGTACAATACCATGGTAGACATCCACAGGTTGAGAGAAACCAACAGCAAGGTAATGTAGGAGGGGGAAATGAAATGCAAGAAATGCAAAGGTTTATAGCTTCACAGGAGTACGAAAATGCTAGACAGAGAGCATTTGAAGATTGGCAAGTTCATCAAAACCAAATCATAGCTCATTGCCAACATATAGGTAGAAACTATATTCCTACGCCAAAACCCATATTCCCTCCCTGGTCTATAGAGATGCAACCACCGTATCCTACGTATAACCCTGCCGAAGCATTTTATAGCACCTATGGTTATGCATGGAACCCCTATTGGTATCAGTATCATCCCTAGTCTACTTAGTTTTATTTATTTTGTAATTTGTAATGTTGATACGTTTAATACTTATGTTAATATTGTAATAGTTTTTATAATTTTCTAACTTTTATTCTTAGATTTTAATAATTTTTGAATGTGGGGTAATATACCAAACTTCAAAAATATGTATATATGTTTGCAGTTTATCTTATGTACACAACAGGGTAAAACAACGCATTTTCAAAGACTGGCATTAAGTTCAGCAAAAGCAACTAATTTTGACGACAAGATGCAAAATATATGTGAAATAACAACAAGACGGAATGAACAAATGATGTGCACCATTTATCATTCAGCAAACAAACGCCAATATATTTGGAAACTTTGGTAAAAATTTAATCATTTTCACACAAATCACCCTCAATAATTTAAATTGTTACTGATTTCTTGCAAATGAGGGCATTGCAAGATCTTAAGTGTGGGAAGGGGTTAAATTCTTTCGGATTTTAAAATTTTTATCTTAAACACTGGGTTATCATTAAAAATACTAGTAAAGCAGTAGTTGTATTAGAATCTAGTGCTCTCTGATAATAAAGAACAGCCCTAGTCTTATATACTGACTACCCAATTCTAGTAAAATTTTTCAAAATTTTCAATTAAATGAACTCAAAATCATGTTTATACATATTTATGAACGATAAAACTAGGTTTTAACACCGAAATTATTGTTACCTCAGAAAGGACATAAATTGAGAAACAAACCAAAATGTTAAAATTCATTTAAAATGGAATAGAGGACGATAAAAAAGAAAATAAAAGCCAAGTGTGGGAAAATTCTCCAAGTTATTCAAAACATATGTCACATATTTTTGTACAAATAACTGAAAATACTTTTGCTTTGGACTAAACTAAAAAATTTTTTTTTTACCTGATTTACTGTAAAAAAGATGGATCTACACGATAAATCAATTCCATCATTAAAAGGAAGTAAAGTCTTCCGAAAAAGACACGCGATTCTTGATTTAGGTCAAGAAGTTGTCGTCCAGACCAGCTGTAGGTTGACGAAAAATCTAGAAAAGTCATCACTAAAATCAGCAGGAAATCCACGGACCTCAGCATTAAACAGGGTCGCCAAGTGGTCAGATTTATCCTAACCATGAGAAGGATTTATCTCGTAAAATGGGGGGCACCATGCAAATTAGCTGGATAAGACTAATGAATCAGATCCCCAGAAAGGATAATCTCCTTAAAGATTAAAAATCAGCTTTTAAGCCTGATATTACTCAATCCTTGAGATTGACCTTAAAGATTGAGAATTACAAACTCATGGAATTCGATGATATCTAAACTCGAGCTTGAACGAGAAAATATTTTGATAAAAATTACAAACCGATTTGTTTTCTGGAAACCCTATTTTCAATGCGTTCATTACCATTGAACGTAAAATCCTAGGAATTCACCTGGAATTCATTAGGTCACATGAACCAAATCGGGTGTCAACCGTAAGAACGGTGGTTGCATAGTGGTCAAAGACAGGACCTTGTGCCAGACCGAAATATTATAAGGGTGAGCTTTACTATTGCTCCTACCAAGGATAGTAATTGCGTCCGACACGTTATAGACCATAATTAAAAGTATGTCAGGGAACATTGCCTTAACAGTTGCTTGTTCAACGCTTTCCTTTACAACCGGACGGTAGTTTACCGAAAGGTAATATACGGGACAAGTAAACTGGACGTGTTGCTTTCCAAATATAAGGTTAGCGAGTGGGTGACACAAAACCATAAGTTTTGAGCTAAAATTTTCAAATCTGAAACCCACCAAACCCACAAAAATATTTTGCAAACACCGATAAAGGGTTATTCCGGAAAACTTATCTTGGGTAAAAACTAGATTTAATTTTCAAAAGATCAAATGTTTTCATAAAGATCCAATTTCCTTAATGGATCTAAATTTTTATAGTCATTTGGGACTGTAAACCATATCGTTACTACCATTGTTTATACCGCCGTATAGAAATCACTGATGTACAAAGTGTGAAGAATAAAGAAGTGATTCTAGTATTTCAAGTTGATATTGCTTGAGGACAAGCAACGCTCAAGTGTGGGAATATTTGATAATGCTAAAAACGAACATATATTTCATAGCATTATTCCTCAAGAAAGACAAGCTTTTAGTTGCAATTGTTCTATTTAAAAGTGATATTCGTTTAAATAATAAAAGGTGAAGACAAAAGACAGATTCGACGAATTGAAGACGCAAACGACCAAAAAGCTCAAAAGTACAAAATACAATCAAAGAGGTTCCAATTATTGATAAGAAACGTCTCGAAATTACAAGAGTACAAGATTCAAAACGCAAAGTACAAAATATAAAATTGTACGCAAGGACGTTCGAAAATCCGGAACCGGGACCAGAGTCAACTCTCAACGCTCGACGCAACGGACTAAAAATTACAAGTTAACTATGTATATAAATATAATATAATATATAATTAATTATATTAATTATATATATATTATATTTATAAATAAATCGTCGGCAAGAAAGACTCCAAAGAATGTGAGCTGTATTTTCAAACTCCGCGATTCGCGGAGTTTGAAGGCAAAAAATGCCGCGAGTTGCGGAGCCCCAATTTCTGAAACTCCCTATAAAAGCAACCGAATTCTGATCGCAAAATCCATCCTTTTTCTTCTTCTCTCATAATACGTAAATATTTATATTTATATTTTAATTTTAATTTTAATTTTAATTTTAATTCTAATAATAAGGGTATGTTAGCGAATATTGTAAGGGTGTAAGTCAAAATTCTGTCCGTGTAACGCTACGCTATTTTTAATCATTGTAAGTTATGTTCAACCTTTTTATATTAATGTCTCGTAGCTAAGTTATTATTATGCTTATTTAATCCAAAGTAATCATGATGTTGGGCTAATTACTAAAATTGGGTAATTGGGCTTTGTACCATAATTGGGGTTTGGACAAAAGAACGACACTTGTGGAAATTAGACTATGGGCTATTAATGGGTTTTATATTAACTAAACAATACCTTGTTAATTTAATATACAAACTTATAATTCGACGTATTTATATATAACCACATACGCTTGATTGGGTACGGTGGGCGGGATATCTATAAATACCAATAATTATTCATTTTACCGGACACGGAACTGGATTAATAGTTAATAGACTTGTTGAAACAGGGGTGAATTACATTCAAGGGTAATTGGTGTAATTGTTAACAAAGTAGTAAAACCTTGGTTTACACGCAGTCGATAACCTGGTGTATTCATTAAACAAAGTATTAAAACCTTGTTACAATTCGAATCCCCAATTAGTTAGAATATTTGACTTCGGGAATAAGAATAATTTGACGAAGGCTTTCGCTCTTTATATTTATGACTAATGGACTATTATGGACAAATCCGTATGGACATATTAAATAATCCAGGACAAAGGACAATTAACCCATGGGCATAAAACTAAAATCAACACGTCAAACATCATGATTACGGAAGTTTAAATAAGCATAATTCTTTTATTTCATATTTAATTTCCTTTATTTTATATTTAATTGCACTTCTAATTATCGTATTTTTATTGTTATTGTATTTAATTGCACTTTTAATTATCGTACTTTTTAATTATCGCAAGTTTATTTTATCGCATTTTTATTATTTGCAATTTCATTATTGTTATTTACTTTACGCTTTAATTTAAGTCTTGTATTTATATTTATTATTTTACATTTGGTTTTAACTGCGACTAAAGTTTTAAAATCGACAAACCGGTCATTAAACGGTAAACCCCCCCCCTTTATAATAATAATATTACTTATATATATATTTGTATTTTTATAAAAGTAAACTAATATAGCGTTAAGCTTTGATTAAAAGATTCCCTGTGGAACGAACCGGACTTACTAAAAACTACACTACCGTACGATTAGGTACACTGCCTATAAGTGTTGTAGCAAGGTTTAAGTATATCCATTCTCTAAATAAATAAATATCTTGTGCAAAATTGTATCGTATTTAATAGTATTTCGTAGTAAATATATAACTATTTTGTACCCCTTTGCTTTAACATCAACCGTAGCAACCCAAACTCCACGGTATGGATGATGATTGAACCAAAACATCCTTTAATCATTAAAAAAAAAAAAAGAAAGAAAGAAGAGTATTATTAGATGTCAACTTGAGTTTTAAATAATGCTACTTTAAAGCAATTTGTATGAGTGCAAGTGGAACCACAAAAAAAAATACCAATTCTTGGCCGACACTTTTGGATGTTGGTGACTATTTTTTTTTCGTGGTGGACCGAAGGGAAAGAAAAAGAAACGCACCTAATTTTCCTCTATATCTGTAAGAATTAATTAAAGCAAGTCTTTTAACTTATGAATAATTAAGTTAGGCCGAGGAGTTGTTAACAATATTTGATGGGGACGGATATATATAATGATAATGATACATGTATGATGTTAGATGATGCGAGATGATGATAGCAGGAGATTGATGATGATAAGTTGATGTTGATCGAGCTGTTCTTTTTCTTTCTGTCAAACACCGAATCCCACAACCAAAGCCCATCGAGCATGACTAGCTATAACATGTGGTGGACTGGGATATTGGGCTAGTGATGCAATTTGGGCCGAGACCCAACTGGTTTATAGTTGGGCTGAAACAAATAGAACGAATATATATATATATATATATATATATATATATATATATATATATATATATATATATATATATATATATAACTGGGTTACAGATAAATACAGAAAAAGAGCTCAGATCGAGTGGTTTGGGTGTTGAACGGGTGAGCGAGAGGTCATGGGTTCGAACCTCGCATGAGGCACAGTTTGTTTTTAGAACCCCTTTGCTAAGCTAAGGTAGTTTTCTATTTTATATTATTATCATTATTATTATTAATTATTATTATCATTGTTATTATGTTAATTATTATTATTACAAACTATAATAAAATTATTATCATTATCATTAAACTAATTAGTAATAATATCATTATTGTTATTATTAGTGTTATCATTTATTATTATAATTATTATTATTGCTGTTAAGATAAGTATTAGTTATCAGTATTAAGTATTATTACCAAAATTATCATTTTCATTATCATTAATTACTATGATTAACATAAGTATTACTAATAATAATATCATTACTATTATTAATAAGATTATCCTTATTAGTATGTTATTATTATTAAAAGTTATTATTTTTACAATTATATTAGTATTGAAAGAATTATTATTAGTAAAACTATCATTTGCCTTTATTATTAAAAATATCATTTTTAGTAAAATTATTATTATTATTAAAATTATTATCTTTATTAAAATTATCACTTTTAAAAAATTAACATTTCTTATTACTATTATTATTACTATTATTACTATCATTATTATTACTATCCTTAATCTAAGATTATTGTTAAATTAACAAATAAAGGATCTTTATATAAAAATATATTTAATACACATAACTTAACTATATTAATATCTTTATTTACTTAAAATATATAAAATGAATATATTTAATTAAATAATGAAACCTATAAGTTATTAATATAAAAATTATATCACTAATAATATATATATATATATATATATATATATATATATATATATATATATATATATATTTTTTTTTTCCGATTACGATTATATGATTTAATAGATATACAATTAATATAGGTTCGTGAATCCGAGGCCAACCCTGCATTGTTTAGTTGTTCAATGTCGTCATATGTATTTTTACTACAAAATACATTAGGTGAGTTATAGTCCCACTTTTAAAATCTAATATTTTTGGGATGAGAATACATGCAGGTTTTATAAATGATTTACAAAATAGATACAAGTACGTGACACTACATTCTATGGTTGAATTATCGAAATCGAATATGCCCCTTTTTATTAAGTCTGGTAATCTAAGAATTAGGGAACAGACACCCTAATTGACGCGAATCCTAAAGATAGATCTATCGGGCCCAAAAGCCCCATCCAAAGTACCGGATGCTTTAGTACTTCGAAATTTATATCATGTCCGAAGGAGGATCCCGGAATGATGGGGATATTCTTATATGCATATTGTGAATGTCGATTACCAGGTGTTCAATCCATATGAATGATATTTTGTCTCTATGCATGGGACGTATATTTATGAGAACTGAATATGGAAATCTTGTGGTCTATTAAAATGATGATAATGGTTATTTATGTTAAATTAATGAACTCACCAACCTTTTGGTTGACACTTTAAAGCATGTTTATTCTCAGGTATGAAAGAAACATTCCGCTGTACATTTGCTTATTTTAAAGACATTATTTGGAGTCGATCATCGCAATGGAACCAGATGTTGGTGACTTCGTCCAGATGGATTAGGACGGGTCCTTTCAGTTGGTATCAGAGCGGTGGTCTTAGCGAACCAGGTCTTGCATTAGTGTGTCTAACTGATAGTCGTCAGGATGCATTAGTGAGTCTGGACTTCGACCGTGTCTGCATGTCAAAAGTTTTGCTTATCATTTTTGTCGGAAATCATCTGCTTATCATCCTTAGGAAATTACCTGCTCATTATTTTTAGTCTAGACACGTTTTACTGCATTGACTGCATGAATAGTGTATAGACAAAATTCATATCTTAGTATATCTGGCAATTCATATCTTTGCGTATCTGCTATTGTAGACCTTGCCTGTTATCT
The DNA here is from genome assembly GCF_046630445.1 of Rutidosis leptorrhynchoides. NCBI lineage: Eukaryota > Viridiplantae > Streptophyta > Magnoliopsida > Asterales > Asteraceae > Rutidosis > Rutidosis leptorrhynchoides. Next base: position 331,525,120 of record NC_092340.1, on the reverse strand, counting down.
CTCGTAAATTTCTCCGTAATTTAAGGGATCCTGGTACTATATATATCTATGCGTATTATGCATTGAGAATACATCCAACTATCAATTGTTGTCACTAAACTCTTCATACCAAAAAAAAAAAAAAAATCTTTTCTGTGATCGCGTAAGATGGCCTCTACGAATCGACCAAGTTCCTCTGACTCCGAAGACAGCGTGACAGGAGCACACCAACCAATCAACTACCGTGATTACTGGAGAAAATGGGGGTGGGTTCACGACATACTCACCCTATGGAGAAGGGAATAAGGTACTCCATATCATGAATCGAATCTACCACCTAACCTTGGAGTACTTGACCCGCTCACCGGCGAACCCGTTCGCAACACCGTTTATACCCTATTTGCAAGAATTTTTCATCTTGAGGCTACCATTAACAGAACTAGAGAAGATATCCGACCTCTACCTCACACTGATAACCAACCAGGGTTAGTAGAAGAAGTTAAAGAACTCCGAGCTCGAGTGTTAACTTTAGAGAGCACGGTACGCAATTTGCAAGCACCAGCAGTATCACCAACACCAGTAACATCACCAGCCTCAGTGCCAACAGCACTAGTACCACCAACAACAACATTCGCATCACCAGCTTCGACATCACATCCGGTACCTCGAGTATAATCATCGTTCTACATGACGTTCTACATCATCTTATCTTCGTTCGACATAGCGATTATATAATCTCTAATGTTTAGAGATTATATATTCTTATTCTAACGGTAAATCAAATGAGTTTAATATCATATTGACTCATTAAATCCATGATTACATCTGAAGAAAATATATAGGTATATATATATATATATATATATATATATATATATATATATATATATATATTTCATAAAGATTGTAATTAAAAATTCTTTCGTACAAACTGTTAATGGTGAAAAATATTTTAACGGGTAGGTAATACCCGAGGAATATTTAGATTTCACATTAATAAGTATACTGTACATTCTTTCAAATCTAATTCAACAGTCATTTACTATCCTAATTACAACCACCGATATACGAATCCGTTCACTGCAGAATAACCATTTTCATTCAATTTCATATTTGGATTTTGACCTATCAAAATCTAACAAGTGGCATAATGAAGAAAAACATTGGACAAAATAAAAATTTGTTAGAAACAAACAAATTAACTATGAGAAATTTTGTTAAGAACCCACGCTAACAAAATCCTAGCTAACTTTCTTAACTAACTGATTACATTTTATTTATCGCAATTTATTTTATCGCAATTTACATTCTCACAATTTTAGTTATCGTCATTAAATTTCTGTTATTTACTTTACGCACTTTATTTATCATTATTTAATTTCTGTATTTATTTTACGCACTTTAAATATCGGGACACGTATACAAGGTTTTGACATATCATATCGACGCATCTATATATATTATTTGGAATCACCATAGACACTCTATATGCAGTAATGATCGATTTCTCTATACAGGGTTGAGGTTGATTCTATAATAATATATATACTTTGAGTTGTGATCGAGTCTGAGACATGTACACGGGTCACGATATTTATTAATTAATTCGAATATTATATATTAAGTTATATATGAATTATTGGACTGTTATTTGTGGACTATCGACCGTGGACTAATAACATTGAACAATTAAAATGAATTAAAATATTGATTAAAACATATGAAACTAAACAATTCTTCAAGTTTGCCACTTGATTTCATCTTAAACCTCAATTGTATCTTGACGATTACAATCCGTGTTCAAACCTTTCATGATTCTTGAAAACACCTCAATCGAGAGGATAAACCAATCGCACTTCATCTACGGAAGAAAAGATTTATGCATATAGTTATGCACCTGAAAAACTCTCAGAACCTGAGTAAACGTTTAACACGTATCTGTACTAGCTCTTTTGGCGTTGTTATTACCGAAAATAACTTTACAATCCCTCTCCAAATTAGCCAATTTTGTCACAGCTTTAGCAAGTCAACTTCGACTTTTCACTCGAATTAGCTTATTATAACCCTGATATATAATTTGTCTTTCGTCATCGATACAGGGAAACCGTTTATATCTCACCACGTTAGCAGTAAATTTACCAACAACTCCGTTGATCTTTGACTTTCCGAAAAATTACTATATTCAGTGAAACCCTATCATTCACTCATTTACATCTTATAACGAGAATACTATACCAACTACCGGGAATTAGCAATCAGTATTTTGAAATATCGTAGCATTTCTACATCAATAGTTATATGTATACATATAACAATTATCTCCTAGAATTACGATCTTCAATTCTGAAATTTTGAAAAGGCACCCAGTTTACGAATCGATACTCTAAATGTTGAAAAAGCTGAATGAAGCAGCAGAAACCGTAGGCAACCGTAAACGACTTAGTCGTCAGAAGTTTGATGATAAAGAATAATATGTTGGAAAAGCTCAGAAACGTTGGAACTGGAAAACGGATAGAGTTAACCATGAAGGAGACCAAGGACAAATACAAGGACCATACCCTATATTCAAAGAATCCAGATAATTCTGGATCCGTTGAAATCTTTAGAGAATATCTTGCTCCGAAGTCAAGTTAAAATCTTGCGGAAAATCTTTCTCCATCAACCATCGAACTTAGAAATTTCAAAATATCATCATCAATATCTTCGATATTTCTGAGGATATTTTCATAAATATTCTCGTCCGAAATTATATACCTCTTCGTGCTTCCTGTGTATCATTATATTGGAAACATTCAATAGAAAATTGAGTACCGAAAAGCAGATTATGCGAAACTATGAAGAAAGCCGTGGACAAATCACAAAGAATAAGTTTGACTTCAAAGAATCCAAATGATTCAATGTCTGCTAAAGTCTTTAGTGAATATCTTGCTCCTTACTCTAAATCCTTGCGGACAATAGTTTCCATCATCCTCTGATCTTAGATATACCGAGATATTATCGTATCCTTCATTATAAATATCCTCCATATTTCTGGAGATATTTTTATAACTATTCTTATCTGAAATCATTAATCTCTTCGTGCTATCAGTATTACATCATATAGAAACTGTTAGTTTCTATATTCTGTAAACTTTCAAGCTTAAAATAAGAATGTTATTAAAGTAATGTTGGGAACTGATGCATGAGTTAGTATAATATAATGACACTTGATCAACGTGATTGTATTACAGTAAGTCATGCTGAGTTTCTAATGAGATGTGATGATTCACAGATCCTAACGTCATCACGTGCCATGTTACATAACTCTTTCATTATGCTTAACTTCTGAACATATCAAGAAAATATATTCTTGATAGTTCTATTCTCAGTGATTCGGGTAATTTGATAAATCAAATCGTGCTAATACATTAGTTCTTATTTAGAACACGATGTTTATTCGAAATTCCATACTTACGAATTCTGGACGTTACTCGCTTTACTAGAGGTCGGGAGGATAATAAAAAAAGGCAAAGAGCTCCAAAATATAAGAGAAAATATAAAGCCCAACAACAACACCGATATTACAAACCGTGGATATCAGTGCGTATAGCAATATAAAGACACGGGAGGATTATAAATACAATAATCCCAAAAACATAGTAGAAATAAAAGGATTCCTCCGGTGGAAGTTGGAAAAGGAGAATGATTGTTGCGATAATCAGGATAAGGACAAGGATCAGAACTGGATTAAGCATTTTCACGATCTTTTGAATTTGGGAATTGAGTATTGAAGTGGTGAAAATTAATGGAACGGAAAAGGTAAAATTTATAGTAAAAATATCAGACAGAGGAATCGAGGCAGATCACCGCATTTAATTATAGAAATCTAAATTTCCTTATTCGCAGGAGAATCAAATCTTTTAGATTTCGAAGATTTTCTTCAAATCCCTTAAATTCTGGAATTCAACCAAAACAACGTCAAAAGTTAAGACGCATCATGTTTTCTAAATTCAATCGTGACTACATCAAAAGTTAAGATGTATCTTACTTTCAAAATTCAACCCTGACTCTGTCAAAAGTTATGACGAATCTTTACTTATCCTATTTCAATCTTTTGTGATAATTTCACTCGTACGCTTCGAATAATTGAGTTGTTTTATTCACATCACCTGATGGTGATAAAACTTTAATTATTTACTCATATTCGTCATGAAAACATTTTTATTGTTAGCCATGACGACCACACTCAAATTTCGGGACGAAATTTCTTTAACGGGTAGGTACTGTGATGACCCGGGAATTTCTGACCAAATTTAAACCCGAATCTTATTTGGTTTCGATACGATAAGCAAAATCTGTAATGTTGAGTCTTGAAAGTTTTAGAATTAAACTCATGTAATCAATTACCCTTTTGACCATGCTCGACGATTCATGAACAATTATTGTTAATATATATATATATATACATATATCTAACTAAATATAAGTGTATATATTAATTTGAAGTAATAAGATACAATTTAATCATTACAAGCGATTAAATATAATCTTTTGAATTGGGAATGTAAAATAAGAAAGATGTGATGGTTCTTACTTCCATTATTATTATTAAAATGAATACTGATATCAATATTAGTATCAGTAATATGAATAATACTATTTTAACATAATATATAGGTGTAAAATTGATACACGTAATTTGTTACATTATTATTATTATTATTATTATTATTATTATTATTATTATTATTATTATTATTATTATTATTATTATTATTATTAAGATGAACATCAATATTAGTAATATTAGTACCCTTATTAACATTTAATATAAATGTTATTAATACATTGAAATTTATTAATATTAGTTAGATTTGAATTATATATGACTACATATATATATATAAATACATACATATATATATAATACAGATATATATATATATATATATAAATTTATATACAGATATATATATATATATATATATATATATATATATATATATATATATATATATATATATATATATATATATATATATATGGATAAATACATAAATACATATACGGTGGTTTATACAATTATACATAAACTCAGATAAATAATGGCGTATTCTGTTTCACTTCACAGTCAACTTTATTTGATTTATATTTTCTGTCTGGTCGATTATGAATTTGATTTAGTCAATTTTACAAATCAAAAGCTAAAACACATGGATGAATCCAAAACTTCTGTTTGCAATAGCATTCAAGATTCATTACTTTATTTTATTTATGTACCTGCACAAATAATGGATGTCGACCACTTATCTGTAATTAACAACCAAATTATTGCAAGATACTGATAAAAACCATTCAGCTCATTCATCATCAATATCACTTATCAATTACAAAACACTGTACGATGAAGAGTTAATCAAAAAATTTATTAAACTTTACGTTCATCTCTCTCTCTCTCCCTTTTTGTTGCTGCACTTTTCGGTTGTAATCCACGCATAAACCAAAACCCATTTGGCTGCTACTACTACGGATTATTCTGTTTCTTTCCTTCTTGTTCGAGAACCAAACTGCAATACCACCTACATGTTTTGACCCAACATAAACCACAATCGAACACCATTAAAGGTTCTACTGCAGCTTGTTTTATTTCTTTTCTAACTATAAAAGAATCGATCAATCACCTCCCTTGTTTCTTTTCTATACGGCTGCAACCATCTACCCTCCAACCAAAATGAAAACTCTTGTAAACCGTAGCAACCCAAACTCCACGGTATGGATGATGATTGAACCAAAACATCCTTTAATCATTAAAAAAAAAAGAAAGAAAGAAGAGTATTATTAGATGTCAACTTGAGTTTTAAATAATGCTACTTTATAGCAATTTGTATGAGTGCAAGTGGAACCACAAAAAAAATACCAATTCTTGGCCGACACTTTTGGATGTTGGTGACTATTTTTTTTTCGTGGTGGACCGAAGGGAAAGAAAAAGAAACGCACCTAATTTTCCTCTATATCTGGAAGAATTAATTACAGCAAGTCTTTTAACTTATGAATAATTAAGTTAGGCCGAGGAGTTGTTAACAATATTTGATGGGGACGGATATATATAATGATAATGATACATGTATGATGTTAGATGATGCGAGATGATGATAGCAGGAGATTGATGATGATAAGTTGATGTTGATCGAGCTGTTCTTTTTCTTTCTGTCAAACACCGAATCCCACAACCAAAGCCCATCGAGCATGACTAGCTATAACATGTGGTGGACTGGGATATTGGGCTAGTGATGCAACTTGGGGCGAGACCCAACTGGTTTATAGTTGGGCTGAAACAAATAGAACGGAATATATATATATATATATATAACTGGGTTACGGATAAATACAGAAAAAGAGCTCAGATTGAGTGGTTAGGGTGTTGAACGGGTGAGCGAGAGGTCATGGGTTCGAACCTCGCATGAGGCACAGTTTGTTTTTAGAAACCCTTTGCTAAGCTAAGGTAGTTTTCTATTTTATATTATTATTATTATTATTATTATTAATTATTATTATCATTGTTATTATGTTAATTATTATTATTACAAACTATAATAAAATGATTATCATTATCATTAAACTAATTAGTAATAATATCATTATTGTTATTATTAGTGTTATCATTTATTATTATAATTATTATTATTGCTGTTAAGATAAGTATTAGTTATCAGTATTAAGTATTATTACCAAAATTATCATTTTCATTATCATTAATTACTATGATTAACATAAGTATTACTAATAATAATATCATTACTATTATTAATAAGATTATCCTTATTAGTATGTTATTATTATTAAAAGTTATTATTTTTACAATTATATTAGTATTGAAAGAATTATTATTAGTAAAACTATCATTTACCTTTATTATTAAAAATATCATTTTTAGTAAAATTATTATTATTATTAAAATTATTATCTTTATTAAAATTATCACTTTTAAAAAATTAACATTTCTTATTACTATTATTATTACTATTATTACTATCATTATTATTACTATCCTTAATCTAAGATTATTGTTAAATTAACAAATAAAGGATCTTTATATAAAAATATATTTAATACACGTAACTTAACTATATTAATATCTTTATTTACTTAAAATATATAAAATGAATATATTTAATTAAATAATGAAACCTATAAGTTATTAATATAAAAATTATATCACTAATAATATATATATATATATATATATATATATATATATATATATATATATATATATATATATATATATATATATATATATATATATATATATATATATATATTTTTCGATTACGATTATATGATTTAATAGATATACAATTAATATAGGTTCGTGAATCCGAGGCCAACCCTGCATTGTTTAGTTGTTCAATGTCGTCATATGTATTTTTACTACAAAATACATTAGGTGAGTTATAGTCCCACTTTTAAAATCTAATATTTTTGGGATGAGAATACATGCAGGTTTTATAAATGATTTACAAAATAGACACAAGTACGTGAAACTACATTCTATGGTTGAATTATCGAAATCGAATATGCCCCTTTTTATTAAGTCTGGTAATCTAAGAATTAGGGAACAGACACCCTAATTGACGCGAATCCTAAAGATAGATCTATCGGTCCCAACAAGCCCCATCCAAAGTACCGGATGCTTTAGTACTTCGAAATTTATATCATGTCCGAAGGAGGATCCCGAAATGATGGGGATATTCTTATATGCATTTTGTGAATGTCGATTACTAGGTGTTCAATCCATATGAATGATATTTTGTCTCTATGCATGGGACGTATATTTATGATAACTGAATATGGAAATCTTGTGGTCTATTAAAATGATGATAATGGTTATTTATGTTAAATTAATGAACTCACCAACCTTTTGGTTGACACTTTAAAGCATGTTTATTCTCAGGTATGAAAGAAACATTCCGCTGTACATTTGCTTATTTTAAAGACATTATTTGGAGTCGATCATCGCAATGGAACCAGATGTTGGTGACTTCGTACAGATGGATTAGGACGGGTCCTTTCAGTAAGTTCACGTGAAAATGGGTCTCCATATAGGCTCCATAAGTTTGTTATTTTGTGTAAGGGTTAAAGCCAAAAATAGGCTACAAACTTACACAAATGTACCGATGACGCCCACAAACTCATTTTCGTCCTACTGTCGCCTACAAACTTATAAAAAATGTGCTGATGTTAACATTTCGTTACCGATTACCTGCTGAACCGGTAAAGTTAATTATTTAACTTTTTTTATTCATTTTATATGTCCCGATTTTGCCTATATATTTTCAGTTGTGTCCCGATGTCGCCCATATACTTTCAGTTGTGTCCCGATATCACCCATGTACTTTCAGTTCTGTTTCGATATTGCACCGATGTGTCATGGCTACTTAGAAGCCACGTAATCAACCATTTTGGTTGACGGTTAAAAAAAGTATTTTATTTATATTAGCACATTTTTTATAAGTTTGTAGGCGATAGTAGGACGGAAATGAGTTTGTGGGCGACATCGGTACATTTGTGTAAGTTTGTAGCCTATTTTTGGCTTTAACCCTTTGTGTAATCATTCATGCTAGTTGCCAAATGATGGTTTCCACATGTGTTGGTGACTCACAAGAGCTGCTAAAAGCTGATCATTGAAGTGTATATACCAATAGTAAATACATTTTGAAGCTAGGTATTGTACGAGTACGAATACAGGTGCATACGAGTAGAATTGTTGATGAAAATGAACGAGGATGTAATTGTAAGCATTTTTGTTAAGTAGAAGTACTTTGATAAGTGTCTTGAAGTCTTTAAAAAGTATATGAATACATATTAAAACACTACATGTATATACATTTTAACTGAGTCGTTAAGTCATCGTTAGTCGTTACATGTAAGTGTTGTTTTGAAACCTTTAAGTTAACGATCTTGTTAAATGTTATTAACCCATTGTTTATTATATCTAATGAGATATTAAATCATTATATTATCATGATATAATGATGTATTAATATATCTTAATATGATATATACATTTAAATGTTGTTACAACGATAATCGTTACATGTATGTCTCGTTTCGAAATCCTTAAGTTAGTAGTCTTGTTTTTACATATGTAGTTCATTGTTAATATACTTAATGATATATTTACTTATCATAATATCATGTTAACTATATATATATATATATATATATATATATATATATATATATATATATATATATATATATATATATAGTTTTTATAAATATTAACGTTCGTGAATCACCGGTCAACTTGGGTGGTCATTTGTCTATATGAAACCTATTTCAATTAATCAAGTCTTAACAAGTTTGATTTTTTAACATGTTGGAAACACTTAATCATATAAATATCAATTTCATTTAATATATATAAACATGGAAAAGTTCAGGTCACTACAGAACTCAGCATATGACCACCGTCTGCTTATTCTGGCCAAGCATCTTCCCTACTCGTTTTATTGTCAATTAAATAATATTTTGTCCTGCTGAATTAAATGCAAGGTAATTCGGGTGGCGTCTGTCAGTCTGCTACACTAACCGTGCTGTCATTTCAGCCACCTTCGATTACCTCGCTTTCTTCTCTTCTCTGCCTTTCGACACGTGGCTCCATCTTCGCCATTTATTTTTTAACCACCCTTTTTCAACTTCCCTTTGGATGTTCCTCATGTTTTTAATTTCCGATAAATACCTCACAACTTCTTATCTCATTTTTTACTCTCCTTGTTTTCTTCGATCCTGCGCAAATCTTCTCGACTCACTCCTCATTGCTTCTTTGATTTCGAATTTAAGTTTTTTCAGGTTAGCGTGTGTTTAGTTTCTTTTGCTTAAGGAATTTTGATTATATTGTTTATAGATAGCGCCTTTTTCTACTGCCGAGCCTCCAAACTGCGGGGCTATTAGGTCTATTATGACGGAGCGCTGGATCACCCTATTAACAGATTGGTATCCACCCTTGGCCAACTTAAACCCCATAGCGCCTCTTCCGGATCAGCGTGCGGACACCGTTTTTTTGCCGATAAGGTTATAGTGTATCGGCAAGTTATGGTGAAAGGGAACGTGCGCTATCCTTCAACTCCCTTTTTCATAGAGGTTCTGAATCACTTCAACATTGGTTTGGGTCAGCTACACCCATATAGCACTTGTCGCGTTAATCTTTTTGAGATGATTTGTCACCATTATCAGTTTCCTCCTTCGCTGGCTTTATTTAAAAACGTGTTTTCTTACCGCAAAAGCCAACAAAGTTGGTATGCTTTTAATGACAGAGTTAACTTTGTGAAGCACCTGAAAGCCAGGGTGCGCAAGAAATGGAAAAACTCGTTCTTCTACATCGGTGATTCTTTTATCCCCCTTGCTTATAGAAATCTTTGCGCATGGCACACGGAAGCTACAGATGCGCGGTTGAATGTTAAAGCCCTACTTTCGCAAGACGATCAGCGAAGGCTTGAGTATTTTTATAACCGCGAACTTCCAAATCGCCATTATAATTGTGATGTTTTGCGGATTACCAACTTGTGTCCTCACCCGCCTGCCCTGCCAATTATCAAAGATGCCAACGATAATGGTAGGCGGCAGATGGGCGCTAACTTTGTACTTGTTTTCTTTCCATTGCTTCCTGTGTTTTTGAAATTGCAGAAATGCGTCTGGACAGACTCCTTGGATCCCGCAACATCAAGGGTGTTTATTCTGAAACCAAGAAGATGAGAATGAGCAACACTCAAGTGCTGACCCTTTAGTTCAGGGTGACGGTTCTGGTGGCGCCAGTGGTTCTGGTGGCGCCGACCAACAGGTTAGTCATGTAGGTGATGGCTCTCAAAACGTTGGTGCTGAGGGGTCCAAGGTGACGGAAGCCCTAACTAAGAGCGGGCACAAGCAGAAACACGCCAAGAAGGCGAAAGGTTGTTTCTCTTAACCCATTCAGAAAATTTATTAAATGAATTTGGTTTTAGAAAGAATGTTCGTCCTTCATTCGGAACATCCATAATATTTTCAAATTCTTTAAGAGTTAATGAATGATTTCTTCCATAAAGAGAAAATGAGATTTTCTCAATATTTTGTGAGAATTGAAAATTCTCATAGAGTTCATTGATGTGAAGTGGATAAAGTGGCCCTCTTAGATTTAGAAAAGCTTCCCACTTGATGTTTGAGAAGCTTTCAAGAGATTAGGTAGTAAGATGATGTGTAAGAACTTCTCTCCCTTCAACAATAGACCTCATGTGAAGAATTTTTGGTTTGCAAAGAGATATTTGGAATGAGTGATATGGATGTGAATTGGTTGAATGTATTTTCTTTTATAGACAAATGATAAGTGTTATCTAGCAAACTTGATGGGGTTGGTAGATGAATTGAAAGCACTTTGACAGAAATATCAATTTGTACTTTTGTAATCTATTGATCATTGAATTTGTGTAAGAAAGTTAGGACAACACTATTTTGTCAGATGTTCTGCGGTCGAATCACGGTCGACCGTGGGAGTGGCCGCACAAAAGCAAATTTATCCTTTCACATAGGCATGCAAGCAAAATTAATTTAAACACATAACATCACATAATAATTTAGTACCAACATTCAAGTGCTTCTAAATGCACATAAACATTCAATCAGGTTTATTACCCTAAACAAAAATTATGTCCTACTGCATGAGATTGTTTTCACAAAGCTTTTCAATGCCTTCTTGATCTTGGAGGGATTCTCACTAATCTCCTCTTCCCGCTTAAAAATTCTGTCAATTTTGGTTTCAAAATTTGAGTTCATGAATTCTTGATGTTCATGTAGATTCGCCTCCTCATCTTTTATTTCTTCTTCATCTGATTCCTCCTCTGGTTGATAGTTCTCAATTTCATCTAGATCTTCTTAAAGACTTGATCTTCTTTCATGAGAGGTTTCTGGAAGATGACCACTTCAAATGATGGTCAACTTGTCGAGTGGTTCAGACGAAGGTTGTTGAGCGATAGGGTGAGAGACTTTGAGGTAGTTAAACAGGCTGTTCAGATGCATACCATAAGGAAGAGACCTAGTTGATTCAGTCATCAAGTTGCTCATTCGAGATGCCATTAGAAAAGCCACATTGATCTCTTCATTTAGTTCAATTGCCCACATAACATAGATTTGAGTAACTTGGATGTGAGAGTGTTTCCTAGCCTACAGTAGATATTATGATCAATGATTTTGTTCAGAATATCAAGATCCGAACGAAGATCCTTTCCGGTTAGCCGCTTGGATAGGATTTCGGAGTGATTGGCTTCAGGTTTGCAGAGCAGGGTTAAAGCATCAGTAGCTTGAATAAATTCAGGAAGATGTTCCAGCTTGTGTCTCCAGCTGTAGAACTCCCTTCCCCCAGTAGGTACACCCAGAATTTCACCAAAGGTTTCGAGGGGGTATTCCCACCATTTTTTGTTAAGATGAAACCTTACAACCTTTGTTTCGGAGTTAAAACTGAAGTTGGCACAGAATTCTCTTATTAGCTCAGGATATATAGGTCCATTGATTAGCACAAAAGATGCTAGATTTCTTTGAAATAACTTGTCAATTATTTCAGGGAATGCTTCAAGGTTTATAATTCTTCCTTCTGCGGTTGTTCTAGTTTTGAGCCATTTCTTGTTGTATAATGTGTGTTGTCTTGCATCAGATGGAGGATTATATCTTTCCTCACCACCTCTTGATTGAGCATCCCTGGTTCTTACCATTTTCCACACAATGATGTATCAAATTAATTCAGAGTGTATAATTCAATTGTAGGCAACAAGTTTTGCAAACTTTAATTATCATCAATACTTAGATGTTTTGATGTTAATATTCTTCACATTTTCACTTCTTCATTAGTGTTAATGAGTTTGCAACTAGATTATGATTTTCACAAAGTTCATATGTGTTCTAGAATTTTGAGATCATCATCAACACATGTTTTGACATCTAACATTATCGCACTCAATTTGCAACAATGTTGTTTATATCATATGAACAATGATTCTATGAAAATATAACCTAGATGTATAATGAACCCTAGAATTGTCCAAAGTTAAATCAATGCATAGATATACTACAATCGTTTCTAAATTGTTCTTCAAAAACAATTTAGATTGTTTGCATCAATTTGAGTTTTGATTCATTCTAGTTAGGGTTTCTTCATAACCCTAATTCATTATAAAAATACAATTGAATGCTAGGAAAACAAGGATTAATCATACCAAAAGTAGGAATTGAGATTGAAGGAATACGTGTTCTTCTTCTTGCGGTCGATCTCCTCAGCTGTTTGCAAGGTGTGTGTGTTTTGAAGTAAGTTTGAATGAAATAAAAAGTGAGGGTTTTATTTAATTTAAAACAGAATCAGACCACACACGGTCGAAGCATGGTCGACCGTGGTGTCAGCTGTGAGAGGATTTCTAAATGTACAGAACAAGAATATGCGGCCGAGTAGACGGTCAGCCGTGATTCAACCGTTAATTCTTCTGATCACCAATTTTCTTCACTTCTACTTCTTTTGAGCGTGTTTTGACGATTCTTAGGTTCTATAGAATACTTGAGGACAAGTTTTCTTTCCCTAACATTGAATGATTACATCCTCCCGATGTTTAATCATCAATGACACGTAACATACTATATTTATATGTATATGTATATGTATGTATGTATGTATATATATATATATATATATATATATATATATATATATATATATATATATATATATATATATATATATATATATATATATATATATTCAATCATACACATAGTATACACAAAACGCATCCATCTTGTACTTAGCATGCAATACATAGTTTCACATAAACACACAATCCTAATGCAAATAAACTTCCTTCAACAATCCTTTTAAGAGCATTTTTCAAAAACAATTTTGCACTTGTATGAAAACCCTTTTATTAATACAAATTCTTTTGAAAAGGTTATTCACATTAGCATTTTGATCATTGGTTTTGATTGATTTTAAGATTACCCAATCCTTGACTTATCCCTTCCATTGAATTGCTAGCTTGGTCCATTTTTCCCATGTTCTCAATTTTCCTAATAATAAACAATGGACTTTAATTACATGATTTGTGTTTGCTAGAGTCGTGACACATATTCATTTCAAGTTTATCTCTTGATGAATCATAAGTAGTTATCCTTTCAAGTTTTCTTTTCAAAGTGTTGTTTTCATCAAGTAAAACTTTGTTAAGTTGTCTAACTTTGTGTAATTCTCTTTCTAATAGTTTTACTTTGTCACGACTACTATCATACACAAATTTAATAGTCTTGTAATCATCTAACAATTCTTCATAATTAGAAGGATAGAATACATGTACCTCATTGCAATCCATGCTTGAGACATAATCTTCTTTGAAAGGAGATTCAACCTTGTGATGACCCGTCCAAATCCACTTGGACGAATACATCATTCATCGATTTCATAGTGAGGTACTGACCTCTACATGATACATTTTGTAAACATTGCATTCTTTTGAAAAGGCACACCATAAATGAATATCAAATTCCAAGGTTTTTGACATCCGATGATTTCTACATATAGACAATCACCGTAAATAATAGTTTACCATAATACATCCATTGACAATGCAGTCAAAATAAGATACATGGTGATGATTTTGTGAATGTAAAGTTTTCTCGAATAAAGCATGTATGACTCCATGCACATATCTTGTATAATGTATAAGCAAACAGCGGAAGACTTTTAGGAACCTGAGAATAAACATGCTTAAAAGTGTCAACACAAAGGTTTGTGAGTTCATAGTTTTAATGTTGTGCATAATCTGTATATAAAGGTGGATCACAAGATTTCAGTTGTTTCATCCAGAAACATTTATCAAAATAGTCTACGAAATTGAGTGCCCTGGTAACTAAACTTTAACGTTATAATAAGTACCCCTTTTTTTTAACATACATGCAACCAACATGTACAATACACGTAAACCAACGTGCACTAAACTCAAATAACATACGTCTGTTTTATAGTTCAGGCTAGGGTTTCTATACCTGGAACAGACGGGGATGTCAAGCCCTATGGATCCATATATAACTACTCACACCCACCAGTTCTTATAACGGACAGTTACTAGTTACCAAAGCTAAGGGATTTTCGGTTCAAACTCAGTGTAGAATTAAGTATGTACTTGTGTCCATTGTTTTTAAAATAAAGTGCATGTATTCTCAGCCCAAAATATAGATTGCAAAAGCAATTAAAAAGGGAGCAAATGAAACTCACCTTAGCAGCACATAAATTTATTCACCGAAATGTGACTGAAACTCGGAATGCAAAGTAACAGTAGATCTCAACCTAGAGAACATATGTTGGTCAATAAATGTCTAACAAGCTAGGTCGGGTCATAGTGTATCACAATCCTAATGCTCGAGACCAACATGCAAAAGTTAACAAAAGTCATTTCAAAAGTCAACCTGACCCAATATGATCTTTAAATCTATACATGTTTATTAACATAGTATAAGTCTTGATAATTAAACGATTTTATAGTTTATCAAACTCAAAATATTATTTATTTCAGTAGCTATATTATATTTGAATTATCATGGCAATCGAAAATATTTTATTATTTCACATAGTTTTCCAATACTTGTAAAATCAGATTATAGTATTTATAAATCTTTAAAATATGATAAGACAGTCAACTTTGACAATTGTTCAACAAGACGAGACATGCCTTGCATAGAAATTCATTTACTCGATTAGTAATATCTAAAAATTCAATTTATCAATCTCATAGACAAGTTGTTTAAATATTAATTTACAGTTTCAAACACAATTTCAATTAACGTCAAATATAATTCGGTTGACCATATCTTTTAATCCGATCATCGAAATCACGCGATTTCTAAATAAAAAATTAATAATTTTTCGCCAGCTTTCCAAAAACATGCATATCATATACTTTATATCAGTAACATATGTATTAAATTCGTGATTCATCATAAACTATCTAATGACAAAATTAAAACATACAAGCATGCATAAACATATATACTCGAGCACTAGACATGGATACACTATTAATATATAAAAGATAAGATATGAATGCTCATGTATCAATATTGTGATTCAATATTGTAGGAAAGTACGTAGACACAACGGAGATGATAAACACTAGTTTGACTCACGAGCAATACCCTCGAACCATACCCATAACATCCATAACTATAACCCATATTTTCCTTAGCTCTATCCCGCTCAAAAAGCTCGTTTTGAAATAACTCGCTCATGACTTCGTCGTGGTATTTTATGTATAAAAGACTTTTCTAAAATTGCCACTCCTATGAATAAACTCCTAGAAAAAGATGCTTCATTCATCTTGTCAAATGAATGCATCAAATCTTTTAATATTCTTAAAGAAAAACTCACTAATGCTCCGATCATGATAACTCCAAATTGGAATCTACCATTTGAACTCATGTGCGATACAAATGATTTTGCAATGGGACCGTTTTAGGATAAAGGATTGAAAAATGATTTCAACCTATCTATTACGCTAGTAAGACGTTACAAGGAGCACAAAAAAATTACACAACTACTGAAAAAGAACTCCTTGCTATTGTCTTTGCTTTTGACAAATTTCGTTCATCTCTTAGATACCTATTTTCAAAACAAGATGCTAAACCAAGATTAATCTGTTGGATCTTACTCTTACAAGAGTTCGATATTGAAATCCGAGATAAAAAGGGAGTAGAAAATCTCGCCGCTGATCATCTTTCTCGTCTTGAAAATCCCGAATTATAAGTTCTAAATGAAACGGCTATACAAGACAACTTTCCTGATGAATATCTATTGAAAATCGATTATAGTGAAATTCCATGATTTGCAGACTATGCAAACTACTTAGTATGTGGATTCCTTGAAAAAGGGTTATCGTACCAAAAACGAAAGAAATTCTTTAGTGATATAAAACACTATTTTTGGGAAGATCCACATTTGTTTAAAAGTTATCCCGGTAGAATAATACGCCGATGCATATTCGGAGATGAAGCTAGTCAAATCTTAAACCATTATCACATAGGACCAACAGAAGGGCATTATGAGCCCCAATTAACAGCAAGAAAAGTCTATGACACTGGATTCTATTGGCCTACAATTTTCAAAGACGCCCACCTTCTTTGTAAATCCTGTGATGCTTGTCAAAGGGTCGAAAAAAATAAGTCAACATGATGAAATGCCACAAAATGTCATTCAAGTATGTGAAGTATTTGACATTTGGGGTATTGACTTTATGGGTCCATTTCCAAAATCTCATAATAATCCCTACATTTTCGTTGCCATTGATTATGTATCTAAATGGGCAGAAGCACAAGCTCTCCCAACTAACGATGCACGAGTTGTAGTCAATTTTTTAAAACATCTTTTTGCAAGGTTTGGAATACCAAAAGCTTTAATAAGTGATCGGGGTACTCATTTTTTTAATAATCAACTTGAGAAAGTTTTCAAAAGATATGGAGTAACTCATAAAATCTCAACCGCTTATCATCTACAAACAAGTGGACAAGTTGAAAATACCAACCGAGCTTTAAAACGTATTCTAGAGAAAACTGTAGGATCAAATCTGAAGGAATGGTCCATGAAATTGGAGGATGCACTCTGGGCTTTTAGAACAACCTACAAAACTCCAATTGGTACCACACCTTTTAGACTTATTTACGGAAAAATATGTCATCTTCCAGTAGAAATTGAGCACAAAGCATTTTGGGCTTTAAAGACATGTAATCTTGATTTACATGAAGCCGGACGTCTACGATTAAGTTAATTAAACGAATTAGAAGAGTTAAGACATGAAGCATATGAAAATTCGTTAATCTATAAGGAAAGAACGAAGAAATGGCATGATAAAAGAATCAGAAGTTCAAAAGAATTTAAAGAAGGAGACAGAGTTCTTCTTTTCATTTCACGATTCAACTATTTCCTGGAAAATTAAAATCAAGATGGTCTGGACCATTCATAGTCAAAAGAATTTTCTCATACGGAACAGTAGAGTTAATAAATTCAAATGAGATTGAATTTAAGGTTAATGGTCACAGAGTTAAACATTACATAGATAATCCAATGGAAGTTGAAGATGAAGTTAATCACAATTTCGACACCACAGCTAATTAAGTGTGGGAAGATTCGAATCTTTTAAGGGTAATATGAATTTCTGTTAGAGTTAGATTTTCTGTTTTCGTGTAGTTCTCGAAATTGGAATCCGAATGGTCTTTCCCTAGCAGACCCTAAAGAACTAGTCTTCTCCCTCCATTCTGAATTTTTATTTCTTTTAGGTTTTACAAGATGAAGAATTCCTTTGATCTGAACCATGGTATAATGCTACACGTTTTGATTACTAAACGTAATAATGACACACTCCCGAGTGAAGTGGTATCCTTCATAAGAGGCAAAATGGACGAAGTAAGGAGAGAACTCAGGAAAGATCATCATAAGACACATTTTGGTAAAGGAAAATCAAAATCCGCAACAAAAAGAAGAGCACGACACCTTGAAAGATGTCATAAATGCGGAAAATGGTCACACGAAGGTAAATGTTCGAACAATCAAACATATTCAAATACCAAATTTGTTACTCTATGCAGAGAAGGACCGTTCATATGTTTAGAAGAAAAGTTATTGAAAAATCTAGGCTACGCCTATGTAGCTATGGAAAACCAAATCACACGACTCTCCTATGAGTCGGCTACAGCAGGTCTCTGAGAATTCTTTCTCCCAGGTAAGTATGTACAGTTTTTATTTGTTTTTATTTATTGCTTTTAACCTTTTGATAATAAACGCTGAATCGTTCGCTATAAAGTATTAAATTGGTATTCAATAAAATTAGGTATGCGAAACTGAAATTATTGATATCATACAAAAATTTATTACATCACTGTGAAATTTACCGTTTATTTTTAAGGTATAAATTTCTTTAATCAATCAATCCAAAATATTTCAAAAATTCGTCAGGAGTAAAACTAGGTAAAATAGCCGACATTACTTTACCCAAAAGAGGGGCGTATATTTTTGATTATATTTGATTGATTAAAGTGGGAAAAAAGACCAAAAGGATTTTTTTAACCTTGTTTTTAAAATTAATATATAAATATTAAATTATTATTGTAAAATTTTAAAATTAATATATTTAAGTTTGTAAATATTTAAAAAAAAAACCAATATTTTTAATATAAGTTTGTAAAACTAATATATATAAATATTAATAATATTTATATGAAATCTTATGCATTTTAAATTTAAGTATGGTGTGAATTTAAAAACAAAATTTACTTTATTTCATTGAGTTAAAAATTTGATATTTAAAATTCGTCGTGAGTTGAAGACTAGGTTATGGAACCGAAATTGCTTTACCCGAAGGCGGGACGAGAAATTTTATTATCATTATTTTTAATCTTATTGAATTAAAGTATGCCAAAAACATTAAAAAAACCCAAAATCTTTGCTTTTAAAACAATCACTTTAAAATGACAAATTTTAAAATTTTGTCGAGGGACGGACTAGGTAAACGTACCGAAACAACCTCCTCCTAAAAAAAAGGAAAACAAAATTACTCAATTAATTGTTTTATTAATAAAGGTTTTATAAAAAAAAAAAACAAAATCCGCACTCGCGAAGCTGCAAAGGGTCCCACTACTGCACTCGCGGAATTTGAAAAACCCAGAAAAGATAAACTGGTCGAACAGACCAGTCTCCACACACCAACACAATTTTCTGCGAAAAATATCCAAAAACACTCTCAAAATCACGATTTTCACTGTTAATCATCAAATTTTTTGTTAAAATCACGATGAGGATATTCTTCCCAAGAAGTTACTCAAGGAAATCGGTAATTTCTACATCTAAACACTCTTTAATCCGGATTTCTAGTGTTCTTGAGCAAAATTATACCTAATTTGATTTTGATGATTTCTATTGTAATTGTGCTTAAATTGTTTGTATATTAAGCTTGTATAACCTAGATTGATGCTATTTAACATGATTAGAAGCCTTAAACTTCAAATTTTGAGTAATCTAGGGTTTGTGTTCTTGAGCAAAATTGGGGCTTTTTGATATAAACAAGTTATGGCCGAATTTTGTTGTTGGTTTATGCTAAATTAAGTAGTGTAACATGTTTAGGTTGCTAAATGATCAAAACTTTGATCCTAAACATGATTTTTGAGTATTAAAGTGGACTTTTTGAGTAAAAAATGCATGAACTCGATTTAATTGATATGAATGCCATGTGGAACTTGTTTAATTGATATAATGATTATTTTTGACATGTTTTAGAAGATGAATGCTAAGGAACATTGTATACATTTTCATATATGTTTATTTGTAAAAGTGTAGAATTGTTAATATTATGAAAATGCGTATAAAGTTTAATATGGATTAAACATGTCATTATGATTGTTTTGATTAATGATTTTGCTAACACTAATGCATATTTGGATGCACAAAAATTGTGTTTAATGTGTTTTGCAGACTGAAAGGGGTGAATCTTCATCCCAGGCCCACAATGCTCCTCGTAATGCAGACGAGCAGGAGATTAACGACAAATATAGACAAAATATACCTCATCAAGTCATTTCATTTTCAAATATCACTGAGGCAAATTTATACCCAAACTTGAGGTTTGACAGATTTTAGATAGACCATCCTCATCAACCCTAATTTTCTTTTATGCCTATTTTTATTTATTTGGTAAGTTGTAATTGTATACTTTTAATACTTCTTTTGATACTATAATAGTTTTTATAATTTTCTAACTTTTATTATTAGATTTTAATAATTTTTGAATGTGGGGTGATATACCCAACTTCAAAAATATGTATATATATGTTTGTAGTTTATCTCATGTACAAAACAGGGTAAAACAGCGCATTTTCAAAGACTCGCATTAAGTTCAGCAAAAGCAACTAATTTTGACGACAAGATGCAAAATATATGTGAAATAACAACAGACGAAATTGTGACGACCCGGGAATTTTCGACTAAATTTAAACTTAATCTTTATAGAATTCCGACACGATAAGCAAAGTATGTAATGTTAAGACCTCAAAAGCTTTGAACTTTGTTCTTGTATACAATTGACCTTCGACTGATCTTGACGATTCACGAACAATTACATTTAACTTGATGTGCATATAATTATATATATATATATATATATATATATATATATATATATATATATATATATATATATATATATACTAATTGAAATAATAAAATACAATTCAATCGTTAGGCATAGATATGTATAATAATATAGAAAATATGTGATTAAAAAGAATCTATATAAAAATATATATATATGAAATATTATTAATATACTCATATTTACATATATTATATAACTAATATGCAAACACAAATTATAATATATATAACGCATAAATATTAAATAAACTATATATGTTTTATATAAAATATTATATTATATAATTAATAATATGTAATATTAACATATTAAATTTAACTACAAGTTTAAATATAGTGTTATATCAATATTATTATTTCCTTTATTATTATTAATATTATCAATATTAACATCAATATCTGTATTATTAATATTATTATGTGTAATTTATAGGTTAGAAATTGAAACATATAACTTATTATTACTGGTACTATTATTAGATAGTATCATTAAGAATCATTATTATAACTATCACTAATATTAATTATTATTAAACTTATTATTTATCAAAGAAATCATTAATTTTATTATTAAAATTTTCATATTATTATTATTACCTATTAGTATTTTTTAGTAGAATTATGATTATTATTATTCTTATCATTATTATTATTAATAAAATTATCATATAATTATTATTAGTATTTTTATTATTACTAATAATATTAATTAGATTAATATATTATTATATTATGTATATTTATTATTTACTAATAAAAATAATATATATAAAAGTAGATCTGCAGGCGTACCATATCAGATATATATATATATATATATATATATATATATATATATATATATATATATATATATATATATATATATATATTCCTGTGTTGCTCGTGGAAACCTGTCGACAGGTTGTTAAGTGTCGATGTCATTTGTCCAAAACAAATAATGGTGATCGATTTTATTATTACATCATTCTTTCAATCGCATCATATAGCATCACTGTAATTCATAGAGTTAGAAACAGAAAACATATAGAAAATAAATAAATAAATACCGTAAACCTCTGTTCTTTATTTTTTTTTTATCAAAACTCGAATTCAAATCGTTTTTCAAAAAGTGTTAATGCCATGTTGTTAGGAATCTTTCCTTCAAAATATCTGTAAAATCTTACATCCCAATTCCTCAAAACGAGTTCAAATTTCTGAGTCAAAGTTTAGGATTTTTAAAAGTCAACAATTGTTCTTCAAGTAAAATCGCATGTTCTGATTCAATTTGAGTTAAATTGGTATTTTTTATAGCTTCTAGGAGTGATTTGAAAAACAAGTTGTGTTATAACATTTGGCTAAAACTTTTTAAAAATTGAAATCGATTAAAATGTTCTTATTTCTTTTTTGCGATACAGAAACAGCAGATATTGCTGATTTTTTTTTATTTTATCAATTCAGTTACATTGTTTATTATGTGTCAATTATATATCATAAGTAAGGTCGATAAATAACTGGTAGATGATTAAGTGTTATATTTGGTCGATCGTGTAATTGGAGAAGAGGAAAGGAATTAGAAGCAGGTTAATACGGTTTAAGTTTAACTGAACTTGGTAATATTCAAAAAAGCAAGCAATAGCAGAATGATTATGGGTGTTGAGGAGGGAACGGGAGGTCGCGGGTTCGAGTCCCGGCTCTAGCGAGTTATTTCTTTTTAAACTTTAAGAGGTAGTTTTCAACACCAAAAGTTTTATTATTATTATTATTATTATTATTATTATTATTATTATTATTATTATTATTATTATTATTATTATTATTATTAGTTGTTGTTGTTATTATTATTATGATAATTGTTGTTACCCCAAAAATGTTAGAAGTAGTATTATTATTAATCACATTAAGAGTTATTATAATTACAATTAGGATTTTTATTATTGTTATTACTAACATTATTATCCTTACTAGTAATATCATTATGTAGTATCATTTTAAATACTAACATTAATAATAAAAATATTGTTGTTATTATTATTATAAACATTAAGTATTATGTTTTTTTTCAAAAGTATTATTTTCGTTACTATTATTATCAAACTTTTCGTTTCATTTAAAAACTACAGTTATTATCATTATTATTAATAAAGTTATTATTATTATTAGTAAATCATTATTTTTTATCAAAAACTATCTTTTCAAGTAGATAAATATTTTATGCATAAATATACTCTTTACATATACTATAATTATAATAAAACTTCATATAACTATATATATCAAATTTATTAAGATTATTTATATAAATACTTACAAATGACAAACTATCGATTTTAAATGTAACACTAAATAATTACGTATATAAATATGGACATATTAATATAACTATACAAATAATAAATCAATTTGAATATATACACAAATCAACTATACATAATATATAAATTAAAATAAAATAAAAATATGTATTCGATTACTATTATATCTATTAATGAATATACAAATGATATAGGTTTGTGAATCCGAGGCGAACCCTACATTTGTTCAATGTTGACATATGTATTTTTACTACAAAATACATTAGGTGAGTTTCATTTACCTTTTTACCCTTTATATTTTTGGGCTGAGAATACATGCGCAATTTTTATAAATGTTTTACGAAATAGACACAAGTAATTGAAACTACATTATATGGGTGAATGATCGAAGCCGAATATGCCCCTTTTAACCTGGTAATCTAAGAATTTGGGAACAGACCCCCAAATTGACGTGAATCCTAAAGATAGATCTATCGGGCCCAACAAGCCCCATTCTGGAATTTGGAATGCTTTAGTACTTCGAAATTTATCATGTCCGATGGGTGTCCCGGAATGATGGGGATATTCTATATGCATCTTGTTAATGTCGATTATCAGGGTTCAATCCATATGAATGATTATTTTTGTCTCTATGCATGGGACGTATATTTATGAGAAATGGAAATGAAAATCTCGTGGTCTATTAAAATGATAAAAATGATCGATTATGATAAACTAATGAACTCACCAACCTTTTGGTTGACATTTGAAAGCATGTTTATTCTCAGGTACGAAAGAAATCTTCTGCTGTGCATTTGCTCGTATTAGAGATATTATTTGGAGTCATTCATGACATATTTCAAAAGACGTTGCATTCGAGTCGTCGAGTTCATCAAGATTATTACTAAGTCAATTATAGTTGGATATATTATGAAATGGTATGCATGCCGTCAACTTTTGATGTAAAGCAAGTTTGTATTTTAAAAATGAATGCAATGTTTGTAAAATGTATCATATAGAGGTCAAGTACCTCACGATGTAATCAACTATTGTGAACCGTTTGTAATCGATATGGACTTCGTCTAGATAGATTAGGACGGGTCTCTACAGTTGGTATCAGAGCGGTTGTGATGCCCCGTACAAAACCATCATGTACGAATCATCAACAACAGGATCATTACAAGGTTAAATACTATATGCGATTTCAAAATACGTTGCATTCATGACAAAAGGTGATGTCTTAACCAACATCAATGTTTAACAACCAAAAGTATGCTTCTACGAATAGCAAGCATGAATAATAGTACGTGACCCCATAGGTCGTTACAAATCATTGTTTCAAAAGTATTAAAGTTTGAATGCAAGATAAAGTGTTTCATGCGGTGACATCTCTAAAGCAGCGGGTGTCTACAGCAAGACTAGTACAACAGCGGAAGCAAACCTTAAGCACCTGAGAAAAACATGCTTAAAAACGTCAACACAGAGGTTGGTGAGCTATAGTTTAAGTATAACAGTAATGTAAGGTAGGCCACGAGATTTCAGTGCTACAAAGAGCGTTTCAAACAGTAATTCAAATCAGTATGATAAAGTATATGTTTAACCGTGGGCACCCGGTAACTAACTTAACGTTTATAATACCCCCTGAAAGTGCACTTGGTGAGTGCGTATAACCTCGAAGTATTAAACACTCATTAAATGCTAGCGTGACTAGCCCGAGTGGGGATGTCAAACCCTATGGATCCATATCTAAGATTCGCGTTCACGGTTCAAAAACCAATGATTAAACGTTACCGAGCTAAAGGGAATGTTTATGCTGTTGTATAACCCACACATATATAAGTTTAAGTACTTGTGCCTAGTATGTAAAACGTAAAACATGCATGCATTCTCAGTCCCAAAATAGTTAAAGTAAAAAAGGGATGCTATAACTCACAGTGGTAAAATAGTAGTAAGGTCGAGTCGGGAAGTAAGCAAGTTTGTAGGTCCGGAAAGTCCTTAACCTAAGTCAAATATTACTAAGTCAGTAAATCATCCCAATAGGTTTAAAAGTATGTAAATTAGGTCTTAAAGGTCATCATCATTCATCATCAAACATAAGGTGTAAAGCAAGTTTCGTTCAGGAAAGAAGTTTAAAACAAAGGCTGACTTGGATCGGTTACTACGGCCTCTATACCTACTGAAATGAGGTGAGACCAGTGGCCTTGGCTCCGTATATAAGTCCTTTAGTTGTGGTAAAATTCCCAGAAGAAAACTCATCTTCGTTTGACCGTGGTGACGGTCTAAGTGCGAGTAGGTCAGAATTTTCAGCACAACGTTAAAAGGACATAGTGACGGTCGGAGGGCCATAAATCCCAAACCGTAACTCGGATTAAGACAAGGTCTAAACGAAAAATTATGTACTCGAACAGAGATATCTGAAAATCATTTTTACAGTAGCCCAGGTTGTCGGGTAAGACCCATAAAAATAGTAGCCAAAGTGTTCCGGTGGGTCCTTGGTGTTCGATGCTCATCACGGTTCTCATCCTTGATGCATATAGCTTCAAGTGTATAACTCGTTGATGTGTTTACATCATCTTTACCAAGTTTTGACCATCATAACACTAGTGAAAGTCTAAGATAAGTTGCACAACTCATTTAAGTGTTGCAAGTAGTTTGATGAACCAAAGTTACATCAAGATCTTAGATCCGACACATATATGAACTATAAAAGTAATATTAACCAAGTTATGACTATCATGACACAAGTGTAAGTGTAAGACATGTAGCACAACTCACTTAAGAGTTGTATGAAGTTTGATGAACCAAAGTTACATCAAGATCTTAGATCCAACGCATACAAGAGTTATACAAGTAATATTAAGCTACAAACTTGAAAATAAACTTAAGTAAACAAGATCTTAGGTTGTAGAACATAGTTCTTAGTTAGATCTTGAAGATCCTAGACTCAAAAGTCTAGATCTATAGTTCTTAAGTTAAATCCAACACAAGTATATGAAGTTGTAACTAGAAAGTTAAACTTCCATGTTCTTGAACTTACAAAGTTAACTTTTAGTTTCAAGAAATATGAGATCAAGATTAACTAGTAATACTTGACCAAATCACAACTTTAAAGTACATAAAATGAATAAAATAAACTAGATCTACAAGTATTAAGTTCATGGTTGTTCATACTTTAAAGATTCAAGCCAAGGCTTTGATCTTTAAGAATGTAAACTTTAAGTTTACAAACATGAATCACAAGTATGATTATAACTCATAAACTTTCTTTAACAAGTTTTATGGAAGAACCAAAACATAAACTTGATTCTCCTAGGTTCTTTATGTTCTTGAATAAACAAGATGATATGAAGAACAAACTAAAAAGTTTGATTCTTACAACAACAAACAACTACAAGTAACAAATAATGATGATGAACTTGATGATCTTTAAAGGAAAAGAAGAAGAAAAATAAATATGTTACTTACAATATTTTGAGAGAAAAAAGATGAGAGAGAGAAAGTAGTAAGTAAGTGTGTGTAAAAGTGAAGAATACTTGCAATATGTATCAAAGAAAAAAAAATGAAATGGAACTCCCTTTGTTATTAGTTGGCCATAGGTTTGGAGGGCATCAAGAGGAAGAGGAAAGTCTACTAGTTACTTCATGTATTGGTTCAAAAGTTGGTTATAAGGTTAGCTTACATGGAAACTAGGTGTAAGTATGTAGTAACTAGATTCTTTCCATTTAATCAATCTAGTTAGGTCTTAATCATCATTAACATAATGTTGGGCTCTTAATTAATCCATTAAGGGTGTAGTGTGGGCTTCTAAGTCCACTAATCATGAGTCCAAGTCCAAATAAATAATAATTCAAGTAAAAGCCCAAGTAATTAACTAGTAACCATAGTTAATAAAAAAATGATTAATAAAACTTAATCATGAATGTAAATGATATTTAAAAATACCATTCGTGAAAAGTATGTGTGTCACAAAGACGTTTCGGGCATTCAAAAGTTAATTGCGGTAACAGGTAAATGTATAAAAACAATACATTTAATAAAACACAATTATTAATAATAATAATAATTATTAATTAAATGTTGGAAAATCCAGGGTCGTTACAGCGGTGGTCTTAGTGAACCTGGTCTTGCATTAGTGTGTCTAACTGATAGTCGTTAGGATGCATTAGTGAGTCTGGACTTCGACCGTGTCTGCATGTCAAAAGTTTTGCTTATCATTTTTGTCGGAAATCATCTGCTTATCATCCTTAGGAAATTACCTTCTCATAATTCTTAGTCTAGACACGTTTTACTGCATTGATTGCATGAACAGTGTATAGACAAAATTCATATCTTAGCGTATCTGACAATTCATATCTTAGCGTATCTATTACTGTAGACCTTGCCTGATATCTCTCATAAATTTCTCTGTAATTTAAGGGATCCTGGTACTATATATATCTATGCATATTATGCATTGAGAATACATCCAACTATCAATTTCTGTCACTAAACTCTTCATATCAAAAATCTTTTCTGTGATCGCGTAAGATGGCCTCTACGAATCGACCACGTTCCTCTGACTCCGAAGACAGCGTGACAGGAGCACACCAACCAATCAACTACCGTGATTACTGGATAAAATGGGGGTGGGTTCGCGACATACTCACCCTATGGAGAAGGGAAGAAGGTACTCCATATCATGAACTGAATCTACCACCTATCCTTGGAGTACTCGACCCGCTCACCGGCGAACCTATTCGCAACACCGTTTATACCCTTTTTGCAAGAATTTTTCGTCTTGAGGCTACCATTAACGGAACTAGAGAAGATATATGACCTCTACCTCACATTGATAACTAACCAGGGTTAGTAGAAGAAGTTAAAGAACTCCGAGCTCGAGTGTTAACTTTAAAGAGCACGGTACACAATTTGCAAGCACCAGCAGTATCACCAATACCAGTAACATCACCAGTAGCACTAGTACCACCAACAACAACATCCGCATCACCAGCTTCGACATCTCATTCTGTACCTCGAGTATGACCATCGTTCTACATGACGTTCTACATCATTTATCTTCATTCGACATAGCGATTATGTAATCTCTAATGTTTTAGAGATTATATATTCTGGTTCTAACGGTAAATCAAATGAGTTTAATATCATATTGACTCATTAAATTCATGATTACATCTGAAGAAAATATATAGGTATATATATTTTTTCATAAAGATTGTAATTAAAAATTCTTTCGTACAAACTTTTAATGGTGAAAATATTTTAATGGGTAGGTAATACCCGAGGAATATTTAGATTTCACATTACATTCTTTCGAATCTAATTCAACAGTCATTTACTATCCTATTTACAACCACCTATATACGTATCCGTTCACCGCAGAATAACCCTTTTCATTCAATTTCATATTTGGATTTTGATCTATCAGAATCCAACAAGTGGCATAATGAAGAAAACATTGGACAAAATAAAATTTGTTAGAAACAAACAAATTAACTATGAGAAATTTTGTTAAGAATCCACGCTAACTATTCCTAGCTAACTGTTAATTCCGTATTTCATTTTAACTATCGCAATTTATTTTATCGCAATTTTAATTCTCGCAATTTTATTTATCGTCATTTAATTTCTGTTATTTATTTTACGCATTTAAATATCGGGACACGTATGCAAGGTTTTGACATATCATATCGACGCATCTATATATATTATTTGGAATAACTATAGACACTCTATATGCTGTAATGATCGAGTTTGCTATACAGGGTTGAGGTTGATTCTCAAATAATATATATAGTTTGAGTTGTGATCGAGTCTGAGACATGTACACGGGTCACGATATGTATTAATTAATTCGAATATTATATATTAAACTATATATGAATTATTGGACTGTCAACTGTGAACTATCGACTGAGGACTAATAACATTGGACAATTAAAATGAATTAAAATATTGATTATAACATATGAAACTAAACAATTCTTCAAGTTTGCCACTTGATTTCATCTTAAACCTCATTTAAATCTTGACAATTACAATCTGAGTTCAAACCTTTCATGATTCTTGAAAACACCTCAATCGAGAGGATGAACCAACCGCACTTCATCTACAGAAGAAAAGACTTGTGCATATAGTTATGTACCTGAAAACACTCGAAATCTGAGTAAACGTTTAAAACGTATATGTGCTAGCTCCTTTGGCGTTGTTATTACCGAAATTAACTTTGCAATTTCTTTTCAAATTAGCCAATTTTATCACAGCTTCAGCAAATCAACTTCGACTTTTCATTCGAATGAACACTATTATAACTTTGATATATAAGTTCGCCTTTCGTCATCGTTACCCGGGAACCTTTTATATTACACCATATTACCAGCAGACGTACCAGCAACCTCGTTACTCATTGGCTTAAATCTCTTCAACAAATCACTATATTTATCTATTGAAGTCTCATCATGTACTCATCCGCATCTTGTAACAAGAATTGCCATACCAATTACCGGGAATCAACAAATCTGTATTGTGAGTCTCGCACCGTTTCCACATCAACAGTTATATGTATCCATATAACATTTATCTCTTAGAACTATGATCTTTCATTTTGAAATTCTGAAAAGAACCCATTCTGCGAATTTATACTCTGAATTTTGAAAAGTTGAATGAAGCAACAAAAACTGTAAACGACCTCAACAGCCAAAAGTTGATGATAAAGATTTGTATGTTGGCAAAGTTCAGAAAAAGTTTGAAACTGAAAAACTGATTGAGCAAACTACGAAGGAGTCTCTGAACAAATCACAAGGACTAAACTTGTACATTAAGAATCCTGATGATTCTGTTTCTGATGAAATCTTTAGCGAATATCTTGCTTCTGACTTCAAACTCTTGCGGACAAATTTTCTTCACCATCCTTCGATATTAGAAATTCCAAGATATCATCGTATCTTTCATTATAAATATCCTCCATATTTCCGAAGATATTTTCATAACTATTCTTATCTAAAATCATTAATCTCTTCGTGCTATCAGTGTTACATCATATAGAAAACTGTTAGTTTCTATATTCTGTAAACTTTCGAGCTTAAAATATGAATGTTATTAAAGTAATGTTGGGAATTGATGCATGAGTTAGTATAATATAATGACACTTGATCAACATGGTTATATTACAGTAAGTCATGCTGAGTTTCTAAATGGAACATGATGATTCACAGACTATACCATCATCATGTGCCATGTTACACGACTCTTACATTCTACTTAATCTCTAAACATATCGAAAATATATCTTCTTGATAGTTTTATCTTTTCTCTTAGATTCTGGTAATTTAACCAATCAATATCGTACTATTATAATCTCTCTTAGAACATTAGTCATGTTCATTCAAAATTTCAGACCTACGAATTCTGGACCATTATTCGCTTGATTTAAAGTCGGAAAGAGAAAACAAAAGTATGGAACTCCAAAATATAAAAGAAATGAAGAGGGTGGATTTATAGTAAAATATCTGACAAAGAAATCGAAACAGATTATTGCAACCGAAGAGGATCCTAATTTCCTTAATTATCAAAGAACCAAATCTTATATAGATCTCGAAGATATTCTTTAAAATTCCTTGAATTCCGGAAATCCACTGCATCTACGTCAAAAAAATTAAATCTCTATCTCAAACTTTTGTGACAGCTTCACTCGTACGCTTCACAAAATCGAATTGTTTTAATCAATATTACTCAATGTTATTAAAACTCTATTTATCAACTCATAATCATCATAAAAACATTTTTATTGTTAGCCATGACGACCTCGATCCAATTTCGGGACGAAATTTCTTTAACGGGTAGGTACTGTGACGACCCGGAAATTTTTGAATAAATTTAAACTTAATCTTTATAGAATTCTGACACGATAAGCAAGGTCTGTAATGTTAAGACCTCAAAAGCTTTGAACTATGTTCTTGTATACAATTGACCTTCGACTGATCTTGACGATTCACGAACAATTACATTTAACTTGATGTACATATAATTATATATATATATATATATATATATATATATATATATATATATATATATATATATATATATATATATATATATACTAATTGAAATAATAAAATACAATTCAATCGTTAGGCATAGATATGTATAATAATATAGAAAAGATGTGATTAAAAAGAATCTATATAAAAATATATATATATATATATATATATATATATATATATATATATATATATATATATATATATATATATATATGAAATATTATTAATATACTCATATTTACATATATTATATAATTAATATGCAAACACAAATTATAATATATATAACATATAAATATTAAATAGACAGTATATGTTTTATATAAAATATTATATTATGTAATTAATAATATGTAATATTAACATATTAAATTTAACTACAAGTTTAAATATAGTGTTATATCAATATTATTATTTCCTTTATTATTATTAATATTATCAATAGTAACATCAATATCTGTATTATTAATATTATTATGTGTAATTTATAGGTTAGAAATTGAAACATATAACTTATTATTACTGGTACTATTATTAGATAGTATCATTAAGAATCATTATTATAACTATCACTAATATTAATTAGTATTAAACTTATTATTTATCAAAAAAATCATTAATGTTATTATTAAAATTTTCATATTATTATTATTACCTATTAGTATTTTTTAGTAGAATTATGATTATTATTATTCTTATCATTATTATTATTAATAAAATTATCATATAATTATTATTAGTATTTTTATTATTACTAATAATATTAATTAGATTAATATATTATTATATTATGTATATTTATTATTTATTAATAAAAATAATATATATAAAAGCAGATCTGCACGCGTACCATATCAGATATATATATATATATATATATATATATATATATATATATATATATATATATATATATATATATATATATATATATATATATATTTCCTGTGTTGCTCGTGGAAACCTATCGACAGGTTGTTAAGTGTCGATGTCATTTGTCCAAAACAAATAATGGTGATCGATTTTATTATTACATCATTCTTTCAAACGCATCATATAGCATCACTGTAATTCATAGAGTTAGAAACAGAAAACATATAGAAAATAAATAAATAAATACCGTAATTACAATTAGGATTTTTATTATTGTTATTACTAACATTATTATCCTTACTAGTAATATCATTCTGTAGTATCATTTTAAATACTAACATTAATAATAAAAAGATTGTTGTTATTATTATTATAAACAGTAAGTATTATGTTTTTTTTTTCAAAAGTATTATTTTCGTTACTATTATTATCAAACTTTTCGTTTCATTTAAAAACTACAGTTATTATCATTATTATTAATAAAGTTATTATTATTATTAGTAAATCATTATTTTTATCAAAAACTATCTTTTCAAGTAGATAAATATTTTATGCATAAATATACTCTTTACATATACTATAATTATAATAAAACTTCATATAACTATATATATCAAATTTATTAAGATTATTTATATAAATACTTACAAATGACAAACTATCGATTTTAAATGTAACACTAAATAATTACGTATATAAATATGGACATATTAATATAACTATACAAATAATAAATCAATATGAATATATACACAAATCAACTATACATAATATATAAATTAAAATATAATAAAAATATTTATTCGATTACTATTATATATATTAATGAATATACAAATGATATAGGTTCGTGAATCCGAGGCCAACCCTACATTTGTTCAATGTTGACATATGTATTTTTACTACAATATACATTAGGTGAGTTTCATTTGCCTTTTTACCCTTTATATTTTTGGGCTGAGAATACATGCGCAATTTTTATAAATGTTTTACGAAATAGACATAAGTAATTGAAACTACATTATATGGGTGAATGATCGAACCCGAATATGCCCCTTTTAACCTGGTAATCTAAGAATTTGGGAACAGACTCCCAAATTGATGTGAATCCTAAAGATAGATCTATCGGGCCCAACAAGCCCCATTCTGAAATTTGGAATGCTTTAGTACTTCAAAATTTATCATGTTCGATGGGTGTCCCGGAATGATGTGGATATTCTATATGCATCTTATTAATGTCGATTATCAGGGTTCAATCCATATGAATGATTATTTTTATCTCTATGCATGTGACGTATATTTATGAGAAATGGAAATGAAAATCTTGTGGTCTATTAAAATGATGAAAATGATCGATTATGATAAACTAATGAACTCACCAACCTTTTGGTTGACATTTGAAAGCATGTTTAGTCTCAGGTACGAAAGAAATCTTTCGCTGTGCATTTGCTCGTATTAGAGATATTATTTAGAGTCATTCATGACATATTTCAAAAGACGTTGCATTCGAGTCGTCGAGTTCATCAAGATTATTACTAAGTTAATTATAGTTGGATATATTATTAAATGGTATGCATGCCGTCAACTTTCGATGTAAAGCAATTTTGTCTTTTAAAAACGAATGCAATGTTTGTAAAATGTATCATATAGAGGTCAAGTACCTCGCGATGTAATCAACTATTGTGAACCGTTTGTAATCGATATGGACTTCGTCCAGATGGATTAGGACGGGTCTCTACAGGAATGAACAAATGAAGTGCACCATTTATCATTCAAAACAAACGCCAATATGTTTGGAAACTTTGGTAAAATTTTAATTGTTTTTCTACGCTAATTACCCTCAATAATTTAAATTGTTACTGATTTCCTGCAAATGAGGGCATTGCAAGATCTTAAGTGTGGGAAGGGGATAAATTCTTTCGGATTTTTAAAAATTTTAGTTTAAACACTTGTTTACCATTAAAAATACTAGTAACGCAGTAGTTGTATGAGAATCTAGTGCACTCTGATAATAAAGAACAGCCCTAGTCTTATATACAGACTACCCACTTCTAGTAAAATTTTAAAAAAAATTTCAACTAAATGAATTCAAAATCATGTTTATACATATTTATGAACGATAAAACTAGGTATTAACACCGAAATTGCCGTTACCTCATAAAGGACATAAATTGAGAAACAACCCAAAACGCTTGAATTTATTTAAAAATGGAATGGAGGAAAATAAAAAGGCAAAGAAAGGAAAATAAAAGCCAAGTGTGGGAAAAATTTACCAAATTATTCAAATTACATATATCACATATTTTTGTACAAATAATTGAAGATACTTTTGTTTTGAACGATTTAATCAGTTTTACCCGATTTTTTATAATATATTTGAAATAAATGTGCCACTTGATTTAAAAGGAAGTAAAGTCTTCCGAGAAAAAAACACGCGTTTCTTGATTTAGGTCAGTAAGTTGTCGTCCAGACCAGTTGTAGAGTTTACGAAAAACCTTGAAAAGTTTTCTCGAAAATCAGCTGGAAATCCACGGACCTCAGCATCAAACAGGGTCGCCAAGTGGTCAGACTTATCCTAACCATGAGAGGATCTGTCTCGTACAAAGGGGGGCACCGTGCAAATTAGCTTATAAAACTAATGAATCAGATCCCCAGAAAGGATAATCTCCTTAAAAAAATATCAGCATTTAAGCCTGATATTACTCAATCCTTGAGATTGACCTTAAATATTGAGAATTCAAACTCATGGAATTCGATGATATCTAAACTCGAGCTTGAACGAGAAAATATTTTGATCAAAATTACAAACCGATTTGTTTTCTGAAAACCTATTTTTAATGCGTTCATTACCATTGAACGTAAAATCCTAAGAATTCACCGGAATTCATTAGGTCACCTGAACCAAATCGGGTGTCAACCGTAAGAACGGTAGTTGCATAGCATGGTCGAAGACATGACCTTGTGCCAGATCTAAAAACTATAGGGTGATCTTTACTATTGCTCCTACAAAGGATAGTAATTGCATCCGACACGATATATACCATAATCAAAAGCATGTCACTGGACATTGCCTTAACAGTTGCTTGTTCAACGTTTTCCTTTATAACCGGACGGTAGTTTACCCAAAGATAATATACGGAGCAAGTATACTGGAAGTGTTGCTTTCCTAATACAAGGTTAGCAAGTGGGTGACACAAAATCGCAAGTTTTAAGCTAAAATTTTCAAATCTGAAACCCACAAAACTCACAAAAACATTTTGCAAAACACCGGTGAAGGGTATTCCAGAAAACTTATCTAGGGTAAAAGCTAGATTGAATTTTCAAAAGATTAAATGTTTTCATAAAGATCCAATTTCCTAACGGATCTAAATTTTTATGGTCATGTGGGACTGTAAACCACATTGTTACTATCATTGTTCATACCGCCGTATCAAAATCACTGATGTACAAAGTGTGAAGAATAAAGAAGTGATTCAAGTATGTTTTTATTTAAGTTCTATATTGCTTGAGGACAAGCAACGCTCAAGTGTGGGAATATTTAATAATGCTAAAAACAAACATATATTTCATAGCATTATCCTTCAAGAAAGACAAGCTTTTAGTTGTAATTGTTCAATTTACAAGTGATATTCATTTAAATAATAAAAGGTGAAGACAAAAGACAGATTCGACGAATTGAAGATGCAAATGACCAAAAAGCTAAAAAGTACAAAGTACAATCCACGTGGTTCATATTATTGATGAGAAACGTCTAAAAATTACAAGAGTACAAGCCGTGAAATGCAAAGTACAAGATATTAAATCGTACGAAAAGGCGTTTGAAAATCCGGAACCGAGACATGAACCAACTTTCAGCGCGCGACGCAACGGACCAAAAATTACAAGTCAACTATGCACAAGAATATAATATAATATATAATTAATTATATATATTATTATATATTATATTTATAAGCAGCCCACGTTTAACTCAAAGAGATGACCTGGAATCCAAAAGCTTCGCGACTGCGGAGCTATGAAGCAAAAAAATGCCGCACTCATGGAGATGTACAGTTCAACGTGGGCCTATAAAAGGCAACGAATTCTGCTCGATCAAACACACCTTTTTCTTTTCCTTTCTCTCAACATATACGATATATATATATTTATATTTTATAATTATAGTTTTAATTTAAGTTTAATAATAATAAGGTTATGTTAGCGAATGTTTTAAGTTTGTAAGTCGAAACTCTGTCCGTGTAACACTACTCGATTAATACTCATTGTAAGTTATGTTCAACCTTTTTAAATTAATGTCTCGTAGCTAAGTTATTATTATGCTTATTTAAGCCGAAGTAATCGTGATGTTGGGCTAAATATTAAGACGGGGTTATTGGGCTTTGTACCATAATTGGGATTTGGACAAAAGACCGACACTTGTGAAAATTGGACTATGGGCTATTAATGGGTTTTATATTTGTTTAACTAAATGATAGTTCGTTAATTTAATATAGAGATTTACAATTTGAGGTAATTATAAATAACCACATACACTCGATCGGATACGATGGGCAGGATATTTATAAATACTAATAATCGTTCATTTAACCGGATACGGGGATGGATTAATAGTCAATGAACTCGTTAAAATAGGGGTGGATTACATACAAGGACACTTGGTGTAATTGTTAATAAAGTATTAAAACCTTGGGTTACACGCAGTCGATATCCTGGTGTAATCATTAACAATGTATTAAAATCTTATTACAGTTTAAGTCCCCAATTAGTTGGAATATTTGACTTCGGATATAAGGGTAATTTGACGAGGACACTCGCACTTTATATTTATGACTGATGGACTGTTATGGACAAAAACCAGATGGACATATCGAATAATCCAGGACAAAGGACAATTAACCCATGGTAATAAATTAAAATCAACACGTTGAACATCATGATTACGGAAGTTTAAATAAGCATAATTCCTTTATTTTATATCTCATCGTACTTTTAATTATCGCAATTTTAATTATCGTCATTTATCGCACTTTTAATTATCGCAATTTTATTATCGTCATTTACTTTACGCTTTAAATTAAGTTATATTTATTTTTAATATTTTACATTAGGTTTTAATTGTGACTTAAGACATAAAATCGACAAACCGGTTACTAAACGGTAAAAACTCCCTTTTTATAATAATAATAATAATAATACTACTTATATATATATATATATATATATATATATATATATATATATATATATATATATATATATATATATATATATATATATATATATACAAATATAGTTTTTAAAAATATAGCGTTAAACTTGGCTAGCTCCCTGCGGAACGAACCGGACTTACTAAAAACTGCACTACTCTACGATTAGGTACACTGCCTATAAGTGTTGTAGCAAGGTTTAGGTATATCCATTCTATAAATAAATAAATAACTTGTGTAAAATTGTATCGTATTTAATAGTATTTCGCAATAAAAATATAACTATTTCGTACTTCACCTCGCATAACATCACTAAGTTAATATTATATTTTATAACATTTGTAAAATATACATTCATTTTCATTTTTAAATAGTGTTTTTACTGTAGCAAAATGATTTTTACTGTAGCAAATAGTGGTTTTCGAAAACACTGTAGCTTTTCGGGTACTGTAGCAATTCGAAAATACTGTAGCAAATTAGTTTTTACTTGTTCATCTTAAATGTTTTAGTTAACTTATCTAAATATCAATTGAATCAATAAACGAATTTTACTATCGTTTATTAAATAACTTCAAATTATATATATGTATATATCTTTATTTAATATACATAAATCAGTTTTTAAATACACATTGCAAGTTATTTATAATTAATTTTAATAATTAATATTTCAACTTATTGTTTATATATATTTATATATATCTATTTACAAAGAGATGTTCGTGAATCGTCGGTCAATAGTCAAAGGTTAACTGAATATATAACATTAGTTCAAAAATTTTGAGAATCAATATTACAGACTTTGCTTATCTTGTCGAAATCATATAAAGATTAAGTTTTAAATTTGGTCAGAAATTTCCGCGTCGCCACAGTACATACCCGTTAAATAAATTTCATCCCGAAATTTGAGTGAGGTCGTCATGGCTAACAATTAAAATGTTTTTATGATGAATATGAGTGGATAAATAGAGTTTCATCATTATTGACTAATATAGATAAAACGATTCGATTATGTGAAGCGTACAAGTGAAGCTATCGCAAAAGAGTGAAGATGAGTAAATACATTGTAGCGACCCGACAAAATCGTCATTGACGGCGCCGTCTACTTAGGTCCCGTTACGTGGTCATAAGTCTTTAAAACAACGTTTGACCAAAAGATATGTCGCATTCATTTCAAATGTAAAGATTGTTCAAAGTTTACAAGAATAGTTCCACCACAAGTTACGATACAAAGTTTTAAGTACAAATGAAACTTATGCGACACAATTTAAAAGTAGCCAAAAGACGCTCCATGTATGCATATATACTCGACATCCAATGCAAGTATCAAAATAATGAGCGGAAGCATGTATCATGTATCGTTCAAGGACCTGAGAAAAACATAGAAATCTGTCAACGAAAACGTTGGTGAAATCATAGGTTTAAGTAAGTAAGTACAAGTGAACCACAAGATTTGCAACCATGAGATAATAGTAATACATTCCAAAAGTTTGTTTCACGAGCACCCAATTATCAATGCTTAACATTCCTTCCATAGAACCCCATCACAATAGTGTTAGAACATACACTGTTTCTCGAAAATACATTTCATTCGTAAACGGTAGCGAACCGTTTGAATGAGGGTTTGTCAAACCCATATGGCCATATAACATAAGTTCTCGCTTACACCCGGCAAGTGTAACTAATGATAATCGAATTGAGGATTTTTGTTCAAACTCGTATGTAGAATGTTTGTTTTCCTGTACTTGTGTTCACTTAGTAAAAAGAAACGTTTATGTTTTTCTCATCCCAAATGTAAGTGCAAAAGAGTAAAAGTGGGACTATGATCTCACCTTGAGTGCATGTACGAAAAGTACTTCACAAAATAACGTGTGCGAAGGATAGTGCTAGTCTTGACCTAAACAAATAGGTCGTATCAATAACGGTAAACACGATAGGTCAAAGATGTTCAATTAGTCCTATGGCTCGTTACGACTCGATTATGTAGCATGTGAAATCAAATTGTCAAGTTTCATGCAAGATACAAGTATATAAACAAGTTAGGAAGGTTGCATAATCATTTGGTTAAGTTTGACAAAAAGTCAAACTTTGGTCGGTCAAAGTCAACGAAAAAGTCAACACGTTCGGGTCGGGTCCCGAACTATTTTTCTGAGGTTTTTAATCATGTATGAGCATGTTAGAACAAGTTACATGTGAATCGGAGGTGCGTAGCATAGCAAACATTATTCGAAAATTGACAAAGTTGGACAGACCACTTTGGCGCGCCGCGCGGGTATATGGCGCACCGCGCCATTACCTGTGCAGAGAATTCTGGCAGTTTTTAAGTTTTATGCACGAACCTAACTTCAAACAATCACCATTTATGATCCGCAAACAATCAAGACAAGTATCTTATACCGTTGGGAAGGTAATTTGACGAGGAAAACAACTAAACACATTTCATCAATCAATCTACCTATTACAACAACCAAAACCGCATCTAATGCTTAACATTAACCGCATACAAGTTCATAAATGCAATTCAATGATTCGGGCAACCAATTTACATGAATGATATGCCGTTTCGAAGATAATCAAGCATACAATCCAACTAAACACTTACCAATAATAATCCATGGCATTCAATGCATCAAAAGTCCATTTCAAGTTCATCAAACCCTAACCCAAATTCACCAAAATCAATAATCAAGTTCATGAAGTTTTCTAAGGCAACCTACACATCAAATTGAAGCTAGTGATGCTAGTAACACAATTAAAACATCAACTTTTAACATCTAACAACATATGATCATCCTAAATTCAAGAACAACACACCAAAATTCAAGTTCATGCTAGTTACACTAAAACAACGAGATCGAGCATATAAATCATATATTCATGTTAGACTTGAGCCATAGACACTAATTAACACTTTTATAAGTTAAAAACATCAAGAACACAAAATCTAGTGATTTTAGAAAGTTACCCAAATGTAATGAAATCGGTATGGAATCGAAGAGGAAGATGCAAGGATCACGAATTTGCAATTTGTTTTGTTGCTAGCTTCCTAATCCGAATTTAGATGATGAATTCTTGTTGGTGTTCTTGAGAGAAAAATGGAGTAGAAGAAAGATGGAGATGTTGAAATGAGAGGAGGAGGTTGAAGGTTTGACTAGTTGACCTAGTCAAATCTTTGGTCTCTTGGCAAGTTTAGTCCCTCTAATTTGGATCGGGTGCGTGAATTACCTAAACGAGATAATTTAAAACGCGTATTAACGGGAGATGGTATAAACATATAACGGAGTTTAAATTAGTATAACGGAAAAGTAAATGGAAAAAGGCGGGATGTTACATTACCTACTCCTTAAAAGAAATTTCGTCCCGAAATTTAAGTAGGCGTAGTAGTCGTTGTTTCTTCCTCGAGATCTTGTGTTTCCGAATTCACGAATAGATGAGGATACTTCCTTTGCATTTGATCTTGCCTTTCCCAAGTAAACTCGGGTCCCCTTTTGGCGTTCCAATGGACTTTAACAATCGGGATTCGGCTTTGTTTCAATGTCTTGACGGAGGTGTCCACAATTTCAACCGGTTCCTCCACAAAATGAAGTTTGTCATCAATAGTAAGTTCCTCGAGAGGAATGACGATATCGGGTTCGGCAAGACACTTTTTCAAGTTAGATACATGGAAGGTAGGATGAACGGAGTTCAATTGAGGTGGAAGATCTAAACGATACGCAACGGTTCCAATACGCTCCAATATTTCGAAAGGACCAATATACCGTGGATTTAGCTTCCCGCGTTTCCCAAAACGGATTACACCCTTCCAAGGTGCGACTTTTAACATGACGCGGTCACCGACTTGAAATTCAAGGTCGTTGCGTCTTTTGTCGGTATAGCACTTTTGACGACTCCGGGCCGTCCGAAGCCTATCTCGGATTTGAACGATCTTCTCGGTGGTTTCGTGAATGAGTTCGGGTCCCGTGATTTGTACGTCGCCTACTTCGGCCCAACAAAGAGGTGAACGACATTTTCAGCCATATAGCGCTTCAAAAGGTGCGACTTTAATACTCGCGTGATAACTATTGTTGTAAGAGAACTCGGCGAGAGGTAAGTGCTTGTCCCAAGCTTTTTCGAAATCAACCACGCAAGCTCGTAACATGTCCTCTAAGGTTTGAATTGTACGTTCGCTTTGTCCATCGGTTTGAGGATGATATGCGGTGCTCATGTCTAAACGCGTTCCCAATGCTTCTTGCAAAGTACGCCAAAATCTAGAAACGAAACGGCCATCTCGGTCGGAGATAATCGATAAAGGTACACCGTGTCGGGCTACGATCTCCTTAATGTAAAGTTGTGCAAGTTTCTCCATTTTGTCCGTTTCTTTCATGGCAAGGAAGTGTGCGGATTTGGTGAGACAGTCAACAATAACCCAAATGGTATCATAACCGCCCGTCGTTTTTGGTAGCTTGGTGATAAAATCCATCGTTATCCTTTCCCACTTCCATTGCGGGATCTCGGGTTGTTGAAGTAGTCCGGGCGGTCTTTGGTGTTCGGCTTTGACTTTGGAACATGTCAAACACTTGGAAACATAAGTAGCTATGTCCCTTTTGATGTTCGGCCACCAATATAGTTGTTTAAGGTTGTGGTACATCTTATTGGCACCGGGGTGAATCGAGTATCGTGACTTATGGGCTTCATCTAAAATAAGGCTTCGTAGGTCCCCATAACTAGGCACCCAAATCCTTCCGGCGTAATATCGGAGTCCGGTCTCCCTAATTTCGAATCGAGAGACGAGAATGTTCAAGAGCTCGTGTGAAAGGTTTTCATCCTTGAGAGCCGCATCTTGGGCTACCCGAATTTTGCTATTAAGGTTGGTGTGAATGGTGATGTTTAAAGCTCGGACACGAAGAGGCACCGCTCTTTCTTTTCGACTTAAGGCATCGGCTACTATGTTTGCCTTCCCGGGATGGTAACGAAGCTCGCAATCGTAATCGTTCAAAGTTTCAATCCACCGTCGTTGTCTCATGTTTAGTTGCTTTTGATCGAAGATGTATTGAAGGCTTTTGTGATCGGTGAAGATAGTACTCTTGGTTCCATAAAGATAGTGTCTCCACATTTTAAGTGCAAAGACAACGGCTCCGAGTTCGAGATCATGTGTCGTATAGTTTCGTTCATGAATTTTGAGTTGTCGAGAAGCATAAGCAATGACTTTCGTTCGTTGCATCAATACACACCCAAAACCATGTT
The DNA here is from genome assembly GCF_046630445.1 of Rutidosis leptorrhynchoides. Classification (NCBI taxonomy): domain Eukaryota; kingdom Viridiplantae; phylum Streptophyta; class Magnoliopsida; order Asterales; family Asteraceae; genus Rutidosis; species Rutidosis leptorrhynchoides. The sequence continues at coordinate 331,482,348 of NC_092340.1, read as the reverse complement.
TCGAGGCATCGCAATATACAACAAAGTCATCATTGCCTTCGAGAAGTGACAAGATAGGAGCGGTGGTTAGCTTCGTTTTCAAGATTTGGAATGCGGATTCATGTTCGGTCGCCCAAATGAATTTCTTTCCCTTGTGAGTCAATGCGGTTAGAGGACGTGCAACCAAAGAGAAGTTTTTGATGAATCTACGATAGTACCCGGCGAGACCCAAGAATTGACGAATGTGAGTAGGAGTAGTAGGAGTCTCCCATTTACTAATGGCTTCGATTTTCGTGGGATCGACTTTAAAACCTTGATCACTTACAACATGACCAAGAAATTGAACTTCCTTTAACCAAAATTCACACTTGGAGAATTTGGCATAAAGTCGTTCTTGTCTCAAGAGTTCAAGCACAAGTCGGAGATGTTGTTCGTGCTCTTCTTCATTTTTAGAATAGATCAATATGTCATCGATGAACACAATAACGAATTTATCGAGATACGGTTTGCACACGCGGTTCATAAGATCCATGAACACCGCTGGTGCGTTAGTGAGACCAAATGGCATGACAAGGAATTCATAACTACCATAACGAGTTCGGAAAGCGGTTTTGGAGACATCTTCCCCCTTAACCCTCAATTGATGATAACCCGAGCGGAGATCGATTTTCGAATATACACAAGACCCCTGTAGTTGATCAAAGAGGTCATCGATGCGAGGAAGAGGATATCGGTTCTTAACCGTCAATTTGTTTAGTTCACGATAGTCAATGCACATTCGTAGGGAACCGTCTTTCTTTTTAACAAACAAAATCGGAGAGCCCCATGGTGAATGGCTAGGTTGGATAAAACCACGATCAAGTAGTTCTTGGATTTGACTTTGCAATTCTTGCATTTCGGATGGAGCAAGTCTATACGGTGCGCGTGCTACGGGTGCGGCTCCCGGAATAAGATCGATTTGGAATTCAACCGGTCGATGAGGTGGAAGACCCGGCAATTCGTCGGGAAATACATCGGAAAAGTCACTAACAATTTGCACATCATCGATATGCTTCTCATCGGACTCGACCTTCTTAACGTGGGCAAGGATCGCAAAACAACCCTTACGGAGTAGTTTTCTAATTTAATTCACGAAACGAGGTTGAGTATGGTGCAACTCTTATCGCCATAAACAATCAAAGGTTCACCATTCTCGATAGGAATTCGGATTGCGTTAAGATCACAAAGGATGTGAGATTTCGTTTTGACTAACCAATTCATACCGATTATTACATCAAAGCTTCCTAGTTCCATGGGTATCAAGTCAATTTCAAATTCCTTACCCAAAATGTTTAACGTACACCCTCGGTAATATGTGTCGGCACTTAATAGTTTCCCGTTAGCCACTTCAATGGTATAAGTGGTATCTAATGGAAGAGGTGGAGTGCTAAAAGAATGAGTCAAAGTCTTGGATACAAAGCATTTATCGGCACCCGAATCGAATAAGCAAGAGACATAAGAATTGTTGAGAAGAAACGTACCCGTGACTAGTTCAGTGTCATCCCGGGCTTCCTCAGTGTTGATGTTGAAAGCTCGGCCGCGCGTATTGGGGTTATCTTTCTTCTTTGGGCATGCATTTCTATAATGACCCGTTTGGCCACATTCGTAACAAGTGCCCGTCTTTGGTGCATTGGGCCACTTTCGAGCGACGGGAGTGGCACTTTTACAATCGTTGGCCTTATGACCAACTCCTTGGCACCGGTGGCAAATTAACTTACTACATTCGCCAAAGTGATGTTTGTTGCATTTGTTGCAAAGAGGTAGGTTCCCGGCATAACCCTTCTTGCCGTCGGAGGTGTAAGGTTTCTTAGTGAAGTTGTTGTTGTTTGATTGGGAGGGTTCCCACTTTCTTTTGTTGCCGCCCGATTTATCCTCGGCCTTAGGTGCCGGAACTACGATTTCGTCAACCGTTTCTATCAATTTGCGGGCCATGTTCAAAGCTTCTTGATGATTAGTGGGTTTGGATGACATTACTCCGTGTTTGATACTCTTTGGAAGACCATCCATGTAAAGTTCAACCCTTAAAGCTTCGGGGTTCACAAGATTTGGGCACATCAAGGCTAGTTCGGAAAATCGTTGATTGTAAGCCTTGAGATCATTTCCGATCGCCTTTAAAGTTCTTAGCTCTTGTTCGAGCCTTCGGGTTTCTTCACGAGGGAAATATTCGACAATCATCTTTTCCCTCAAGTCGGCCCAAGAGAGGGCGTGAGGTTCATCGGTACCCACCGATTGTACATAAGTATTCCACCATGTAAGAGCGACACCGGCGAAGGTGTGAGTGGAGTATTTGACCTTGTCTTGGTCCCGACAACCGCTTATGCTAAAGACGGCTTCCGTTTGCTCAAACCATCGGGTGAGCACGACCGGTCCCCCGGTTCCATCAAAAGTGTGAGGTTTGCACCCCATGAAAGCTTTATAGGAGCATCCCTCGTTTGAGTTTCCGGCTCCATTGTTGTTGTTGTTGTTGTTGTTGTGGTTGTTATTATTATTATTGTTGGATGAGTGACCGGCCATGGCCGCATCTACGGCGGTGGCTATCATCCGTTCGAGAGCTTGTTCGGGAGTTTCATTGCGGCGTACATGACGAGGAGCCATTGTTCCTTCAAGACACAAGAATATCGTTGATTAGTATTCTCAATAATACTAACCGTGATATAGAATAAAGATAAAGAGAAGTTTTTCCTCGACTCGCCTTAAATTCTTTATGTCATAATGTCGGAACGTTCATATGAGTCACCGTAATATAATCCCGGCAATTATATTACCCTGATTCATATGTGCATTCGACATTATTCTATAAAGTCAAGGTGGCGTGTCAATCAATTTAAACAGCGTGAGATTAAGATGAACTAAGAGTAGATATGAGTAGAAGCGTTCGAGTATAAATGCACAAGTAGTCAAGTAATTCCTACTTCAAGTCTATATGCCGGTTGTAGTCTAGACTCACCAATGTACCCTATGACTCGAGGTTGACACCAATGAACTCTAAATCCCTACAACCGACGCTCTGATACCATCTGTAGCGACCCGACAAAATCGTCATTGACGGCGCCGTCTACTTAGGTCCCGTTACGTGGTCATAAGTCTTTAAAACAACGTTTGACCAAAAGATATGTCGCATTCATTTCAAATGTAAAGATTGTTCAAAGTTTACAAGAATAGTTCCACCACAAGTTACGATACAAAGTTTTAAGTACAAATGAAACTTATGCGACACAATTTAAAAGTAGCCAAAAGACGCTCCATGTATGCATATATACTCGACATCCAATGCAAGTATCAAAATAATGAGCGGAAGCATGTATCATGTATCGTTCAAGGACCTGAGAAAAACATAGAAATCTGTCAACGAAAACGTTGGTGAAATCATAGGTTTAAGTAAGTAAGTACAAGTGAACCACAAGATTTGCAACCATGAGATAATAGTAATACATTCCAAAAGTTTGTTTCACGAGCACCCAATTATCAATGCTTAACATTCCTTCCATAGAACCCCATCACAATAGTGTTAGAACATACACTGTTTCTCGAAAATACATTTCATTCGTAAACGGTAGCGAACCGTTTGAATGAGGGTTTGTCAAACCCATATGGCCATATAGCATAAGTTCTCGCTTACACCCGGCAAGTGTAACTAATGATAATCGAATTGAGGATTTTTGTTCAAACTCGTATGTAGAATGTTTGTTTTCCTGTACTTGTGTTCACTTAGTAAAAAGAAACGTTTATGTTTTTCTCATCCCAAATGTAAGTGCAAAAGAGTAAAAGTGGGACTATGATCTCACCTTGAGTGCACGTACGAAAAGTACTTCACAAAATAACGTGTGCGAAGGATAGTGCTAGTCTTGACCTAAACAAATAGGTCGTATCAATAACGGTAAACACGATAGGTCAAAGATGTTCAATTAGTCCTATGGCTCGTTACGACTCGATTATGTAGCATGTGAAATCAAATTGTCAAGTTTCATGCAAGATACAAGTATATAAACAAGTTAGGAAGGTTGCATAATCATTTGGTTAAGTTTGACAAAAAGTCAAACTTTGGTCGGTCAAAGTCAACGAAAAAGTCAACACGTTCGGGTCGGGTCCCGAACTATTTTTCTGAGGTTTTTAATCATGTATGAGCATGTTAGAACAAGTTACATGTGAATCGGAGGTGCGTAGCATAGCAAACATTATTCGAAAATTGACAAAGTTGGACAGACCACTTTGGCGCGCCGCGCGGGTATATGGCGCGCCGCGCCATTACCTGTGCAGAGAATTCTGGCAGTTTTTAAGTTTTATGCACGAACCTAACTTCAAACAATCACCATTTATGATCCGCAAACAATCAAGACAAGTATCTTATACCGTTGGGAAGGTAATTTGACGAGGAAAACAACTAAACACATTTCATCAATCAATCTACCTATTACAACAACCAAAACCGTATCTAATGCTTAACATTAACCGCATACAAGTTCATAAATGCAATTCAATGATTCGGGCAACCAATTTACATGAATGATATGCCGTTTCGAAGGTAATCAAGCATACAATCCAACTAAACACTTACCAATAATAATCCATGGCATTCAATGCATCAAAAGTCCATTTCAAGTTCATCAAACCCTAACCCAAATTCACCAAAATCAATAATCAAGTTCATGAAGTTTTCTAAGGCAACCTACACATCAAATTGAAGCTAGTGATGCTAGTAACACAATTAAAACATCAACTTTTAACATCTAACAACATATGATCATCCTAAATTCAAGAACAACACACCAAAATTCAAGTTCATGCTAGTTACACTAAAACAACGAGATCGAGCATATAAATCATATATTCATGTTAGACTTGAGCCATAGACACTAATTAACACTTTTATAAGTTAAAAACATCAAGAACACAAAATCTAGTGATTTTAGAAAGTTACCCAAATGTAATGAAATCGGTATGGAATCGAAGAGGAAGATGCAAGGATCACGAATTTGCAATTTGTTTTGTTGCTAGCTTCCTAATCCGAATTTAGATGATGAATTCTTGTTGGTGTTCTTGAGAGAAAAATGGAGTAGAAGAAAGATGGAGATGTTGAAATGAGAGGAGGAGGTTGAAGGTTTGACTAGTTGACCTAGTCAAATCTTTGGCCTCTTGGCAAGTTTAGTCCCTCTAATTTGGATCGGGTGCGTGAATTACCTAAACGAGATAATTTAAAACGCGTATTAACGGGAGATGTTATAAACATATAACGGAGTTTAAATTAGTATAACGGAAAAGTAAATGGAAAAAGGCGGGATGTTACATACATGTTCGCCTTAACTGGTGACGTAGTCACGGTTGATTTCCGGAATTCAAGGGATTTAGAGAAAATCTTCGTAATAAGATTTGGTTCTTCGGTAATTAAGGAAATTAGGATCTTCTTTGGTTAAATGCAATAATTTGTTTCGATTGCTCTATCGAATATTTTACTATAAATCCACTCCCTTCGTTTTCTTATTTCCATAGCTCACATCTTCTATTCTTTCTCCCTCAATTCATACTTTAAAGTATTCGTTAATATGCTCAATCCAGTTCTGGTTCTTGATATACTCCTACTTTCATATCTGTCATTCTTCTTTTTCATCTGCCGCCGAAAGAATCTATTCACTTCTACTATACTCTTGGTTTTATAGTGTTTTTAGTTCTCCCGTGTCTTTATATTGCTATACGCATCGATATACACAGTTTGTAATTTCTGGGTTGTTAGGGTTTATATCTTTCCTTATTTTTCGATGTCTCTGCTTCTGTCTTTCTATAATCATTGACATCCACAGTTAATGCTCTCTCCTATTTGCTGCGATTTATACTCCCATTTCTATTTCGGAGCTTCATGCTTCTGTTTTCTTTTCGCAAGTAATGGTCCAGAATTCGTAGGTATGGAGTTTCGAATGATCATAATATACAAAGCAGAAAGGAAAAGTAATAGCATGATTTGATTTGTCAAATTACCAAAAAATCAGAAAAAGACCGAATCATCAAGAAAAATATTTTCTTGATATGTTTAGAGGTTAAATAGAATGAAAGAGTTATGTAACATGGTTCATGATGAGGGTATGATCTATGAACCTTTATCACGTTCCATTAGAAACTCTACATGACTTACTGTAATCAAGGTTGCAAAAATTGGAAAAATCGGCCGAGTTCTCGCTAACAAATCGTTTTGGAGTTGCTGCCGAGTTCTCGTTTTGAAATCGCTAAAAAATCGGTCAACGACCAGTGTAGTCGGTCAACGACCGATAAATGGAGTTTTTCGGCCAAAAATCGGTTAAATCTTGGTCAAATTGGTCAAATCTCGGTCAAATCAGCCAAATCTCTGTCAAATCTCGATCAAATATCGGGTATCATAAAGATTATCCCAAAAGTCAACGAAAGTCAACCGCCGAGAACTCCCCAATTTCTCCCCGAGTTCTCCGAGAACTCCCAGAAATGGTCCCGCCGAGAACTCCCCGAGTTCCGATTTCTTCAACCTTGACTGTAATATAATCACGTTGATCAAGTATCATTATATTATACTAACTCATGCTTCAACTCCCAACACTACTTCAAAACATTCATATTTTAAACTCGAAGGTTTACAGAATATAGAAACTAAACAGTTTCCTTTATGATGTAATACAGATAACGCAAGAAGATAAATGATTTCTGATAAGGATAGTTATGAAAATATCTTCAGAAATATCGAGAATATTTATAATGAAAGATACGATGATATCTTAGAATTTCTAATATCAAAGGACAATTAAGAAGATTTGTCCGTAAAGATTTAGAGTCAGAAGCAAGGTATTCGTTAATGACTACAGCATATACTGAATCATTTGGATTCTTTGATGACAGGTTTAGTCTTTGTGATTTGTCAACAATCTCCTTCATAGTTTTCTCAATCAATTTTTCAGTTCCAAATCTGAGCTTTTTCAACTCACCACTCTTTATTATCAAACTTTTGGCTGTTAAGGTCGTTTACAGTTTTTGCTGCTTCATCAACATTTTTCCAAAATACGGAGAACTAGTTCGCAGTTTGGGCGTTTTTCAGAAACTTCACATTCGAAGTATGTAAGTCTAGGAGATAGACGTTATATGTATATATATATATATAATTGTTGGCGTAGAATTGTTGCAAAATTCGAGAATAATGACTGAAGCTTTTTGATATGACAACTGTCGTTACAAGATGCAGATGGGCATATGATGGGGTTTGGATAAATATAATGATTTTTGGAAAGTCAAAGATCAACAAAATTGTTGGTAAGTTTACTGCTAATGTGGTGGGACATAAACGGTTCCCTGGTAACGATGACGAAAAGGGCAAACATATATATCAAGGTTACAATGACGTTAATCCGAATGAAAAAGTCAAAGTTGATTTGCTGGAGGTGTGACAAAATTGGCTAATTTGGAAAGAGATTGCAAAGTTATTTTTGGTAATAACAACGCCAATGGATCGTAGATTCGTGTTAAACTTCTACTTAATTTCCAAGAGTTTTCCAGGTGCATGATTATATGCATAAGTCTTTCCTTTCGTAGGTAACGTGTGGTTGGATCATCCTCTCAGTTGTTTCTTAATTGAGATGTTTTTAAGAATCATGAAAGGTTTGAACGTAGATTGTAATCGTCATATGATGTTCTAGAATTTTGAAAAACATAATTACTTTTCTGGGTTTTATGAATAGGAGTGATGTTCTAGCACAGTTTTGAAATCAAAGTACAGCTTTGAAAGATGTAGGGATCTAAGAGTGATGATATCGATTATATATCGACTTGGATTCTGATATGTTAAAATCAGAATATGTAATTGAATTTGAATGAGTATGGTTGTTTTGATTTCTATGAAAGAATATATCTTGTTGTGAAAGTAGTGAGTATAGTTGATGATTTGTTGAATCAGAATCGAAGAATGTAACATATTAATTGTGAATTTATATATCTCTCGGGTATTACCTACCCGTTAAAATATTCTCACCATTAATAGTTTGTATAAAAAAATTTTTAATTACAATCTTTATGAAAATATACCTACATATATATTTTCTTTAGATGTAATCATGGATTTAATGAGTTAACATAATATTAATCTCATCTGGTTTTCGATTAGGACTAGAATATATAATCTCTAAAACTTTAGATATTACATAATCGCCGTAGAATATTTCTTCAATGAAGTTATGAATTAATACTTCATCGTTTGTTGTTGTTGATATTCCTTGGTATCTACAGGGCGTATGACGTTGATGCTCGTGAGACATCTTGTGATGTTGAAGCATGTGAGGAGGACGTTGTTGTTGGTGGTGGTAATGGTACTATTGGTGTAGATGATGGTGGTACTGTTGATGCCGGTGATGCTGCTGGTGCTTGTAACCGTTGCACCATATTCTCCAAAGCCATTACTCGAGCGCGAAGCTTGTTGACTTCTTCTATTACACCAGGATGATTGTCGGTTCGGACGAGCGGATGAATAAGATCTAGAAGTTTAAATAATATGTAATCGTGGTGAGGTACTCTAGAAATGAGAGAGAAAATGGTGTTTCGGACTGGTTCACCGGTAAGTGCTTCAGGTTCTTTGCCAATAGGGCAATTTGGTGGGTGGAAAGGATCGCCTTCTTCTTGTCTCCATTGACTGAGTCAGCTACGAACCCATCTCCAATCCATCCAGAATAGATGATGGCTAATAGGTTGATCCATTCCGGTAACACTGCTTTTGAAGCTCAGGTGGATATCCATATCGAAATAGCTGTCGGAATCTGAGGAATTCGAATTAGATGCGGGATCCATCTTGTATAATCAGGGAATTGATTTTTGATATGAAATAGATTATAGGACTTAGATTGGTACTCTTAAATACATAATTTACATATGTATATATAATACCAAAATTCCATAAATCACAGAGGAATTTTCGAAAGATGTCAAACAAAGTTTACAGTAATAGATATACTAAGATATGAATTCGTCTGTACACTATGTATGCAATAAATGCAGGAAACGTGTCTAGGCTTAAGAATGATAAGCATGTAATTTCTGACAAGAAATGATAAGTAAAACTTGGTAAAAACATATACGGTCATAGTCCAGACTCACTAATGCATCCTAACAATTACCAGTTAAACACACTAATGTAAATTCTGGTTCCTTATGACCTCAAGCTCTGATGCCAACTGTGATGACCCGTCCAAATTGACTTGGACGAATACATCATTCATCGATTTCATAGTGAGGTACTGACCTCTACATGATACGTTTTGTAAACATTGCATTCTTTTGAAAAGGCACACCATAAATGAATATCAAATTCCAAGGTTTTCGACATCTGATGATTTTTACATATAGACAATCACTGTAAATAATAGTTTACCATAATAAATCCGTTGACAATGCAGTCAAAATAAGATACATGGTGATGATTTTGTGAATGCAAAGTTTTCTCGAATAAAGCATGTATGACTCCATGCACATATCTTGTATAACGTATAAGCAAACAGCAGAAGACTTTTAGGAACCTGAGAATAAACATGCTTAAAAGTGTCAACACAAAGGTTGGTGAGTTCATAGTTTTAATGTTGCGCATAATCTGTATATAAAGGTGGATCACAAGATTTCAGTTGTTTCATCCAGAAACGTTTATCAAAATATTCTACGAAATTGAGCACCCAGGTAACTAAACTTTAACGTTATAATAAGTACCCCTTTTTTTAACATACATGCAACCAACATGTACAATACACGCAAACCAACGTGTACTAAACTCAAATAGCATACATCTGTTTTATAGTTCAGGCTAGGGTTTCTATACCTGGAACAGACAGGGATGTCAAGCCCTATGGATCCATATATAACTACTCGCGCCCACCAGTTCTTATAACGGGCAGTTACTAGTTACCAAAGCTAAGGGATTTTTGGTTCAAACTCAGTGTAGAATTAAGTATGTACTTGTGTCCATTGTTTTTAAAATAAAGTGCATGTATTCTCAGCCCAAAATATAGATTGCAAAAGCAATTAAAAAGGGAGCAAATGAAACTCACCTTAGCAGCACATAAATTTATTCACCGAAATGTGACTGAAACTCGGAATGCAAAGTAACCGTAGATCTCAACCTAGAGAACATATGTTGGTCAATAAATGTCTAACAAGCTAGGTCGGGTCATAGTGTATCACAATCCTAATGCTCGAGACCGACATGCAAAAGTTAACAAAAGTCATTTCAAAAGTTAACCTGACCCAATATGATCTTTAAATCTATACATGTTTATTAACATAGTATAAGTCTTGATAATTAAACGAATTTATAGTTTATCAAACTCAAAATATTATTTATTTCAGTAGCTATATTATATTTGAATTATCATGGCAATCGAAAATATTTTATTATTTCACATAGTTTTCCAATACTTGTAAAATCAGATTATAGTGTTTATAAAGCTTTAAAACATGATAAGACAGTCAACTTTGACAATTGTTCAACAAGACGAGACATGCCTTGTATAGAAATTCATTTACTCGATTAGTAATATCTAAAAATTCAATTTATCAATCTCATAGACAAGTTGTTTAAATATTAATTTACAGTTTCAAACACAATTTCAATTAACGTCAAACATAATTCGGTTGACCATATCTTTTAATCCGATCATCGAAATCACGCGATTTCTAAATGAAAAGTTAATAATTTTTCGTCAGCTTTCCAAAAAGATGCATATCATATACTTTATATCAGTAGCATATGTATTAAATTCGTGATTCATCATAAACTATCTAACAACAAAATTAAAACATACAAACATGCATAAACATATATACTCGAGCACTAGACATGGATACACTATTAATATATAAAAGATAAGATATGAATGCTCACGTATCAATATTGTGATTCAATATTGTAGGAAAGTACGTAGACACAACGGAGATGATAAACACTAGTTTGACTCACGAGAAATACCCTGGAACCATACCCATAACATCCATAGCTATAACCCATATTTTCCTTAGCTCTATCCCGCTCGAAAAGCTCATTTTAAAATAACTCGCTCATGACTTCGTCGTAGTATTTTATGTATAATAATAATACAACTTAATAATAATATTAAGACTAATAATAATCTTAATAATAATAATAATAATAATAATAATAATAATAATAATAATAATATAAATAATTTAAAATGATACGGAGTAAATTGAATGAAACAAGAATCAGAAACGTGTTCAATTTATAGATGTTTGCCACCAGCCCCTTCCATGCGATCGCATGGGTTTGGTGGGTAAGTGCCATGCGATCGCATGGCCTGTAAATCCAGCTCATGATCTTTTGTTATTTAGCTTGTCGACATATTATTTTATAATATATATAATATATTTAATTTATATTAATTAATTATATATTATATTATATTCACGTGCATAGTTGACTTATAATTTTAGGTCTGATGACTTGTACGTTGTCACTTGACTTATGTCTCGGTTTCGAATTTTCGAACGTTACTTCGTATGCTTTAATAACTTGTACTTTACGTTTCACGACGTGTACCTTTGTCAAAATATAGTCTTAAATTACCAATAACTATATTACCCGAAGTGTATCTTGTACGTTCGAGTATTTTGGTCATTTGCGTCTATAAATTAACGTCTTAATATATAATAATATTATTTTAAATCAAAACGTTTTATATCTAAGTTAATATTATATTTTATAACATTTGTAAAATATACATTCATTTTCATTTTGAAATAGTGATTTACTGTAGCAAATGATTTTTACTGTAGCAAATAGTGGTTTTCGAAAACACTGTAGCTTTTCGGGTACTGTAGCAATTCGAAAATACTGTAGCAAATTAGTGTTTTACTTGTTCATCTTAAACATTTTAGTTAACTTATCTAAATATCAATTGAATCAATAAACGAATGTTACTATCGTTTACAAAAATAACTTGAAATTGTATATATGTATATATCTTTATTTAATATACATAAATCAGTTTTTAAATACACATTGTAAGTTATTTATAATTAATTTTAATAATTAATATTCCAACATATTGTATATATATATATATATATATATATATATATATATATATATATATATATATATATATATATATATATATATATATATAGATATATATATATATATATATATATATATCTATTTACAAATAGATGTTCGTGAATCGTCGGTCAATAGTCAAAGGCTAACTGAATATATAACATTAGTTCAAAAATATCGAGAATCAATATTACAGACTTTGCTTATCTTGTCGAAATCATATAAAGATTAAGTTTTAAATTTGGTCAGAAATTTCCGGGTCGTCACAAACCTCTTCTTCACTTTGATCATCTTGATCCAAATCATTCCAAGTAACCATGAGGCAAACATCTTCATCTCCATTCAAACCCTTTTCTTGAAAATCAAAGTCTCCAAGCTTCTTCAAGTTCTCTCTTACCCTTTTACCCTTTAAATTCCTAGAGTTCTCTTCTCCTTGAGAGCATAGTGAATCCCAACATTCTTTTGCACTTTCACATGAGATTATCTTTATTCTTTCTTCATTAGGAAGAACTCCATGAATTAGTGCAATTGCATCAAATTGTTTCAAAACATCATTGTTTTGAAATGTTGACTTCACTAGTCTTTAACTTGCTTGTGGAACAAAGTCTCCTACTTTGATTATTCTCCACAAGTAGTAATCTTTGGATTTGAGATAAGTCTCAAATCTTGATTTCCACACATCAATATCTTCTTTATCAAAGATTGGTGCTTCTTTCACCAATTCTTCCAAGTATCCCATAGTTTGAGTTGATCCGAGAATCGTTGACTCAAGTTTTTGCACAAAACGAATTTTGACACTTTTAAAAACGTTTATATAGCAATGATTTGAGCAATCGCTCTGAAACCAATTGTAAGTAACTAGAGGGGGTGAATAGTTACTTAATACGTTTTTACCAATTTTTTGATTGATCACCAAATTCGATTAACTATGATCAACCAACTCAACTCAAACTTGATGTGTGTAGTGTATATGTTCAAAATGATGAATGAAGTAATGTAAAGAACATAGACATAGGGATTTATAGTGGTTCGGGTAGATGTTAACTAATCCACCTTAATCCACTCCCCGATTACACTAATCGAGATTTGTTGCTTCACTAAGCACTTTTCTCCAAACCCGATGGAGATTCGATTTACAAGTCTTCAAATTCTTTGGTAGACAACAAACCTATTCTTCCTATCCATTTGAAAAATCAACTCCAACCTAGATCAACGTGTCTTCACCTTGGACAAGTATTAATCTCCAAATGAGATTAATCAACTTCCTAAGTCCCTTTAAGGAAATAGATCACTAAACTAGCCAATGCTTCTACAAATTGAAGTTACAAGACTTATACACTTTGTAATGATGATCCTAAGACAAAACTAGGACATACATTAAACTAAGTTAACTCACAAGATTAATGATTTTGATTTGTAAGTTTACAACAACCAAATTCTATATCTATAAGATCATAGAATCTTCTCTTGCTTGATCACATTTGAGTAGTAATTAGAGCCCTTGTGATCTCTGGAAATAAGCTTTTGAAATATGCAAGAGGGTCAACTTCAAATGCTCTTCAATGCTTGCCTTTTATAGTAGGATTCAAAAAATAGTAGTTGTCACACGGTTTCCAGCACAGTCGACCGTGGTTCGACTGTGCGTGCTCCAGTCCAAAATATGTATCCGTTGTATGAATGTTTGACTGAGATTTGAACACCACATTTTGGAACCTTTACTCCATCTAGCACCTGCAAAAGAAACCCAACATCCTATACAAGTACTATATGCATTAAGTGTGTGAGATTTGGTCTTATTGAGTGAAAGTGACATAACACTCCAATAGTGGTAAACCAAACATTCTTGGAGAAGTGTCTTGATTGATATTTTGAGAAATCTCAGTTTGGTCAAAACTTAGTTAGTCACATTAATGCATTTGGTTCAATTCTAAAGACTAGTCAATATGTCATTAACTTCCTAGTTTCAATTAATCACAAGTCATGTTCATTTTAAGATTATGTAAAGATTAATTGAATGATGTGTGACGACCCGGCAATTTCCGACCAAATTTAACCCGACAATTTCCGACCAAATTTAAAGTTAATCTTATTATGATTCCGACACGATAAGCAAAGTCTGTAAAGTCGAGTCTCAAAATTTTTGAACTGTGTTCATATATACATTTGACCTTTGACTAATCCCGACGATTCACGAACAATTATTTGTAATTAAATATGTATATGTATATATATGTATATATATGTATATGTATATATATATATATATACATATATATATATATATATATATATATATATATATATAAATGAATGTATATAAAATAATTTGAATGTATAAAATATAATTGAAACATTAGAATCAATTACGTAAAGTATGATACAAAACTTAACTAGAATGAATCTATGTATATATATAATTTTTGTACACAATAAATATACTATGTATATTGTATTAAACACTCGAAGATGTTTTATGAATATTACATAACTAATAATATGTAATATATAAAATGTAAATTTAAGTTAAAATATAGTTATTATATTAATGAATATTAATTTCGTTATTAATATTGATATCAATATTATTAATATTATTAATTTAGTACATAATATATAGATATGAGATTTGATAAACATAATTTGATATATCAATATTATTAGTATTACTCTCATCATTAGTTTTAATATTAATATTAGTATTATTATTTGTAATATTATTAATTTTAATATAAATGAAATAGGATATGTATAAGTTGTTAATAATATTATTATCATTAATATAAGTAGTGCTATTAATAAAATTAATAATAATAATATTATTATCATTATTAATATCACTATAACTAATAACATAATTTTAATTTTAGTTATTATAATAAATAATAGTATTATTATTGTTATCATTAATGTTAATAATTATTAGTATTATTATTATTATTGTTAATAGAAAATTATACATTTTGTTATTATATTAATAATATTATTATTATCATTTTTATCATTATTACTTATTATTACTATTAATGTAATTATTCTTATTATTTATATAATTATTAATTAGTAATATTAATTAGAAAATCTCAATCTGGTACGATTTGGTTACCTGTTAACATCGAAACTGTTGTGATTTTTGTTTCTATCAATTAATTTGTACGATCGATCACAATTAGTCTTATAATCAAACAAATTCTGTTACAAATCCAAATCAAACGAATCCCCTTTTTATTATTTTTATTCTGCTGTGTATTTAATAGCATGTCGACATTATTCAGTATTTAATAGAACCAAGGTCAAGTTGTAATTTAGTTATCCCAAATTCCTTTTCATTATCAATTAGAATTCCCACTGATAGTCATATTCTGATAAATGCAAGCGTTGTTTTTTAAAACATGTCGATACCTCTGTTATGGTAACTTTATTGCCAAAACTCAAATTCAAAAACCATTTCAAAATCCATGAATATAGTTTTGTTAGGAATCATTTAGTCAAACTTTCTGCAAAATATAAAATCCTAATTCGTTATATTGACTTCAAATTTTCAAGTCAAAGTTTAGGATTTTAAAAGTCAACAATTATTCTTCAGTCAAATTCGCAAGTTCTGTTTCAAATTGAGTTAAATTGATAATTTTTATAGTTTATAGAGGTGATTTGAAACCACTTTCATGTTATAAGTTTAGTCTAAAACTTTCTTGAAATCAAAATCATTTTTTTTTCTTCTTCCCTCCTTACTAGCGACAGCAGCAGCAACCTTGTCCTTCTATATATTTTTTTTTTCAAATCAATTAATCATATATAAGTGTTATATGTTGGATATAAAGTCCTAAATCAAGATTTAAAATTTGATGCTAAGTTTCAGTGATCCTGGTCGACGGGTTTAGGAAGAAGAAGGGATAATAGAAACTTTGGTTAAATAAAATTTGCTGGAAATAAAATTAGACAAAACTGGAATAGCAGAATGGTTAGAGGGTTGAGTGGGTGAGCGGGAGGTCGCGGGTTCGAGCCCGGGCTGGGGCATTATTTCTAAGCCATCTTCTTTTTGAGGTAACTCTTCGATTTGTTATTATTATTACTCTTATTAATATTATTATTATTATTATTATTATTATTATTATTATTATTATTATTATTATTATTATTATTATTATTGATATTATTATTATTATCACATTAATATTATTATTAAAGATATGTATTATTGTTACCATTAACATAAATATCATTATGGGTACAAGTATTATTATTATCATGAATATTAAAAGTATCATATTTTTTAAAAAACTATCATTAGTGTTATTATTAGAATTAGCATCATTTTTATCAATATTATGTTATTTCTATGAATATGATTATTCTTATCATTACTAATATAATTTAAGTATTATTATAATTAATAATCTTAACAAAGAAAAGATATATATATATATATATATATATATATATATATATATATATATATATATATATATATACATATATAAAAATATATTTAAAGCGATTTAGTATTATTATCATTATTAATATCATAAATTTTATTAACATTATTATTATTATTATCACTTTTATCATTAATATTGTATAATATCAATATTATTATTAATACTAGTATTATCATAATTATTAATTTCACAAACAAATGATCTTCATGTAAAAATTTATTTAACTTAACTATATTAATATATATTCGAAATATATGAAATGAATATATTCAATTAAATAAATAAATGCATAATATAAAAGTTATCTCATTAATACTAATATATATTTGTTCGACTACAAATATATGTTTTAATATATAAATGAATGATATAGGTTCGTGAATCCGAGGCCAACCCTGCATTGTTCAATGTCGTCATATGTATTTTTACTACAAAATAAAGTATAGTGAGTTTCATTTGCCTTTTTACCCTTTATATTTTTGGGCTGAGAATACATGTGAAATCTTTATAAATGTTTTACGAAATAGACACAAGTAATCGAAACTACATTATATGGTTGAATGATCAAAGCCGAATATGCCCCTTTTTACTTGGTAACCTAATAATTAGTAAACCAGTCTATTAATTGACGCGAATCCTAAAGATAGATCTATTGGGCCTAACGAACCCCATCCAAAGTACCGGATGCTTTAGTACTTCGATGTTGTTTTATCATGTTCGAAGGATTTCCCGGAATGATAGGAGATATTATTATATGCATCTTGTTAATGTCGGTTACCAGGTGTTCACCATATGAATGATTTTTGTCTCTATGCATGGGACGTATATTTATGAGAACTGAAAATGAAATTCTTTTGGTCTATTAAAATGATGGAAATGATTGTTTATGATAAACTAATAAACTCACCAACCTTTTGGTTGACACTTGAAAGCATGTTTATTCTCAGGTATGAAAGAAATCTTCCGCTGTGCATTTGCTCATTTTAGAGATAATACTTGGAGTCATTCATGACATATTTCAAAAGACGTTGCATTCGAGTCATTGAGTTCATCAAGATTATTATTAAGTCAATTATAATTGGATGTATTATGAAATGGTATGCCATCAACTTTCGATGTAATGAAAGTTTGTCTTTTAAAAACGAATGCAATGTTTGTAAAATGTATCATATAGAGGTCAAGTACCTCGCGATGTAACCAAATGTAATGTATTCGTCCTGATGGATTAGGATGGGTCGCTTCATGTGGTATCAGAGTGGTGGTCTTAGTGAACCAGGTCTTGCATTAGTGTGTCTAACTAGTAGTTGTTTAGATGCATTAGTGAGTCTGGACTTCGACCGTGTCT
The DNA here is from genome assembly GCF_046630445.1 of Rutidosis leptorrhynchoides. Classification (NCBI taxonomy): domain Eukaryota; kingdom Viridiplantae; phylum Streptophyta; class Magnoliopsida; order Asterales; family Asteraceae; genus Rutidosis; species Rutidosis leptorrhynchoides. The sequence continues at coordinate 331,464,491 of NC_092340.1, read as the reverse complement.
GCATGTCAAAAGTTTTGCTTATCATTTCGTGTCGAAAATTACTTTCTTATCATCCTTAAAGTCTAGACATGTCTTACTGCCTCTATCGCATAGATAGTGTATAGATAAATTCATATCTTAGCGTATCTGTTATTGTTACCTTTGCCTGACAGCTTCCGTAGATTCCTCCATAACTTATGGGATTTTAGTATTATATATGCATATGTAAATTATGTATTGCAGGGTACTAATCTACATCCTATAATCTATTTCTTATCGAAAATCCTTCATTTGATCGTACGATATGGATCCCTCAACCAGTTCGAGTTCCTCGGATTTCGACAGTTATTCCGACATGGACGTTCACCTAAGCTCCGAAAGCAGCGTCACCAGAATGAATCAACCAATCAGCCATCCCCAATTCATCTGATGGGTTCGTAGCCGACTTAATCAATGGAGACGCGAAGAAGGTGATCCCTTCCACCAACCAAATTTACCTCTTGGTGAAGAATCTGAAGCACTTACCAGCGAACCTATTCGAAAGACCATTTTCAGCCTCATTTCTAGAGTAGCTCGACACGATTATATTCTATCCACAATTCTAAACCTTATTTATTCACTCGTTCCGACCGACAGTTATCCCAGAATAATATAAGAAGTGAGCGAACTTCGCGCTCGAGTAATCAATTTGGAGAATATGGTGCAAAATGTACCAGATTCAGCAACATCATCGGCACCAACAGTACCATCAATAAACAGCACCAGTACCACCAACAATCCATGCCTCAACATCTCATTATGTACCTCGAGTATAATCATCGTTCTACGTATCGTTCCACATCAATTATCTTCATTCTACATGACGATTATATAATCTCTAATGTTTTAGAGATTATGTACTCTAATTCTAACCATAAACCAAATGAGTTTAATATCATATTGACTCATTAAATCCATGATTACATCTGAAGAAATTATATATATGGAAATATAAGTTTTCATAAAAATTGTAATTAAAAATTCTTTTGTACAAACAATTAATGGTGAAAATATTTTAACGGGTAGGTAATACCCGAGAAATATTTAGATTTCACATTAATAAGTTACACTGTACATTCTTTGAATCCGATTCAACAGTCATTTACTATCCTACTTACACCCACAGATATATGTATCCGTTCACCGCAGAATAATCATTTTCATTCAATTTCATATTTGGATTTTGACCTATCAGAATCCAACAAGTGGCATAATGAAGAAAAGCATTTGACAAAATAAAAATTTGTTAGAAACAGACAAATTAACTATGAGAAATTTTGTTAAGAATCTACGCTAATTGTTCCTAGCTAACTGTTCCTAGCTAACTGATTACATTTTATTTATCGCAATTTAATTATCGCAATTTATATTCTCGCAATTTTATTTATCGTCAATTAATTTCTGTTATTTATTTTACGCACTTTAAATTTTGGGACACGTATACAAGGTTTTGACATATCATATCGACGCATATATATATTATTTGGAATCACCATAGACACTCTATATGCTGTAATGCTAGAGTTCGCTATACAGGGTTGAGGTTAATTCTATAATAATATATATACTTTGAGTTGTGATCGAGTCTGAGACATGTACACGGGTCACGAAACTTATTAATTAATTCGAATATTATAAACTGTATATGAATTAATGAATTAGTAACTGTGGACTGCTAACTGTGGACTACCAATGTTGGACAATTAAAATGAATTAAAATATTGATTATACTATATGAAACTAAACAATTCTTCAAGTTTGCCACTTGATTTCATCTTAAACCTATTTGTATCTTGACGATTATAATCTGCGTTCAAACCTTTCATGATTCTTGAAAACACCTCAATCGAGAGGATGGACCAACCGCACTTCATCTACGGAAGAAAAGATTGATGCATATAGTTATGCACCTGAAAACACTCGGAACATGAGTAAACGTTTAACACGTAGCTGTGCTAATTCCTTTAGCGTTATTATTACCAAAAATAACCTTACAACTCCTGTTCGAGATAGCCAGTTTTGTCACAGCTTCAGCAAGTCAACTTCGAATTTTCGTTCAAAACAACCTTATTATAACCTTGATATATATATGCGTGCTCTTTTATTGTTACCGGGAAATCTTTTATATTCCACTAAATTACCAGCAGACGTACCAGCAACCTCGTTGCTCCTTGGCTTAAATCTCTACGACAAATCAATATCTTTATCTATTGAAGTCTTGTCATGAACTCATCGGTATCTCGTAACGATAATTACCATACCAAGTACCGGAAGGCATCAATCGATAATCTCGAAATTCTCAGCGATTCTACGACAACAATTTATATATATATATATATATATATATATATATATATATATATATATATATAACTTCTATCTCCTGGATTTATGAATTTCAATTCTGAATTTCTGAAAAGCGCTTTAGCTTATGAATCAGTTTCCTCAGTTTTGAAAAGAAAAAAAAAAGCTGATGAAGCAGTGAAAATTGAAGACTGCCTTACCAGTCAAAAGTTTGATGATAAAGAATGGAGTGTTGGAAAAGCTCAAAGATTTTGATACTAAAAAATGAATTGAGCAAATCATGAAAGAGACTCTGAACAAGGACTAAACTTGTACATAAAGAATCCTGATGATTCTGTTTCTGATGAAATCTTTAGCGAATACCGTACTCTTTAATCGCTCTAAATCATCGTGAATGAATTTCTTCATCACAAGTTGATTCTAAAATTCTAAGATATTATCGTATCTTTCACTATAAATATCCTCAATATTTCTGAAGATATCTTTATAAATATTCTTGTCCGATATTAATTATCTCTCCGCACTATCTGTGATATATCATAAAAGGAAACTATTTTAGTTTCTAAATTCTGAAAAATTCGAATTTAAATTATGAATGTTTTTAAAGTAGTGTTGGAAACTGAAGCATGAGTTAGTATAATATAATGACACTTGATCAACGTGATTATATTACAGTAATTCATGTTGAGTTTCTAATGAAACGTGATGATTCACAGATAATAACATCATCATGTGCCATGTTACACGACTCTTATATTCTATCTAATCTCTAAACACATCAAGAACATATTTTCTTGATAGTTCTATCTTTTCTCTTGAATTCTGGTAATTTAACCAATCAAGATCGTGCTATTACAATTTCTCTTAGAACATTAGCCATGTCCACTCGAAACACCATACCTACGAATTCTGGACCATTACTTGTTGTATTTAGAGTCTAGAAGAGAATAAAAAGGCAAAGAGCTCCGGTATATAAGGGAAAAATATAAAGCCCAATGACAACATCGAAATTACAAACCGTGGATATTAATACGAATAGAATAGAATCACCCCCAAGGTAATAGTAGAAGTAAACAGATTTCTCTGATGAAAGATTGAAAAGAATGATGACAGAAATGATGATTTGGAAAATATCAAGGATTAGAACCGGATTAAGCATTTTTAAAATCTTTTGGATGTACGAACTAAGAAAAAAAAAAGTATAGGAATGGTGAAATTAATGGAACAGAAAATGTTTAATTTATAAGGAAAATATCAGACAGAGTAATCGAGGCAGATCATCCTATTCAATTATAGATATCTTAATTTCCTTATTCGCCGAAGAATCAAATCTTTTAGATTTCAAAGATTTTCTTTGAATCCCTAGAATTCTGGAAATCCACCGTGACTACGTCAACGGTTAAGTCAAATCTGCATTTACTCATTTCACTCTTTTGAGATAGCTACAATCGTACTCTTCACAAAAATCGAATTGTTTTATCTATATTACTCACTAAAGATAAAACTCTTTTTATCAACTCATATTCGTCATGAAAACATTTTTATTGTTAGCCATGACCACCTCACTCAAATTTCGGGACGAAATTTCTTTAACGGGTAGGTACTGTGACGACCCGGCAATTTCCGAACAAATTTAAACTTAATCTTATTATGATTCCGACACGATAAGCAAAGTCTGTAAAGTCGAGTCTCAAAATTTTTGAACTGTGTTCATATATACATTTGACCTTTGACTAATCCCGACGATTCACGAACAATTGTTTGTAATTATATATATATATATATATATATATATATATATATATATATATATATATATATACACATATATATATATAAATGAATGTATATAAAATAATTTGAATGTATAAAATATAATTGAAACATTAGAATCAATTACGTAAAGTATGATACAAAACTTAATTAGAATGAATTTATGTATATATATAATTTTTGTACACAATAAATATACTATGTATATGGTATTAAACACTCGAATATGTTTTATGAATATTACATAACTAATAATATGTAATATATAAAATGTAAATTTAAGTTAAAATATAGTTATTATATTAATGAATATTAATTTCGTTATTAATATTGATATCAATATTATTAATATTATTAATTTAGTACATAATATATAGATATGAGATTTGATAAACATAATTTGATATATCAATATTATTAGTATTACTCTCATCATTAGTTTTAATATTAATATTAGTATTATTATTTGTAACATTATTAATTTTAATATAAATGAAATAGGATATGTATAAGTTGTTAATAATATTATTATCATTAATATAAGTAATGCTATTAATAAAATTAATAATAATATTATTATTATCATTATTAATATCACTATAACTAATAACATAATTTTAATTTTAGTTATTATAAATAATAATAGTATTATTATTATTATCATTAATGTTTATAATTATTAGTATTATTATTATAAATTATTATTATTATTGTTAATAGAAAATTATACATTTTGTTATTATATTAATAATATTATTATTATCATTTTTATCATTATTACTTATTATTACTATTAATGTAATTATTCTTATTATTTTTATAATTATTAATTAGTAATATTAATTAGAAAATCTCAATCTAGTACGATTTGGTTACCTGTTAACATCGAAACTGTTGTGATTTTTGTTTCTATCAATTAATTTGTACGATAGATCACAATTAGTCTTATAATCAAACAAATTCTGTTACAAATCCAAATCAAACGAATCCGCTTTTTATTATTTTTATTCTGCTGTGTATTTGATAGCATGTCGACATTATTCAGTATTTAATAGAACCAAGGTCAAGTTGTAATTCAGTTATCCCAAATTCCTTTTCATTGTCAATTAGAATTCCCACTGATAGTCATATTCTGATAAATGCAAGCGTTGTTTTTTAAAACATGTCGATACCTCTGTTATCGTAACTTTATTGCCAAAACTCAAATTCAAAAACCATTTCGAAATCCATGAATATAGTTTTGTTAGGAATCATTTAGCCAAACTTTCTGCAAAATATAAAATCCTAATTCGTTATATTGACTTCAAATTTTCAAGTCAAAGTTTAGGATTTTAAAAGTCAACAATTGTTCTTCAGTCAAATTCGCATGTTCTGTTTCAAATTGAGTTAAATTGATAATTTTTATAGTTTATAGAGGTGATTTGAAACCACTTTCATGTTATAAGTTTAGTCTAAAACTTTCTTGAAATCAAAATCATTTTTTTTCTTTTTCCCTCCTTACTAGCGACAGCAGCAGCAACCTTGTCCTTCTATATAATTTTTTTTTTTCAAATCAATTAATCATATATAAGTGTTATATGTTGGATATAAAGTCCTAAATCAAGATTTAAAATTTGATGCTAAGTTTGATTGATCATGGTCGACGGGTTTAGGAAGAAGAAGGGATAATAGAAACTTTGGTTAAATAAAATTTGCTGGAAATAAAATCAGACAAAACTGGAATAGCAGAATGGTTAGAGGGTTGAGTAGGTAAGCGGGAGGTCGCGGGTTCGAGCCCGGGCTGGGGCATTATTTCTAAGCCATCTTCTTTTTGAGGTAGCTCTTCTATTTGTTATTATTATTACTCTTATTATTATTATTATTATTATTATTATTATTATTATTATTATTATTATTATTATTATTATTATTGATGTTATTATTATTATCACATCAATATTATTATTAAAGATATGTATTATTGTTACCATTAACATAAATATCATTATGGGTACAAGTATTATTATTATCATGAATATTAAAAGTATCATATTTATTAAAAAACTATCATTAGTTTTATTATTAGAATTAGCATCATTTTTATCAATATTATGTTATTTCTATGAATACGATTATTCTTATCATTACTAATATAATTTAAGTATTATTATAATTAATAATCTTAACAAAGAAAAGATATATATATATATATATATATATATATATATATATATATATATATATATATATATATATATATATATATATATATATATATATATATATATATATATATATATATATTTAAAACGATTTAGTATTATTATCATTATTAATATCATAAATTTTATTAACATTATTATTATCACTTTTATCATTAATATTGTATAGTATCAATATTATTATTAATACTAGTATTATCATAATTATTAATTTCACAAACAAATGATCTTCATGTAAAAATTTATTTAACTTAACTATATTAATATATATTCGAAATATATGAAATGAATATATTCAATTAAATAAATAAATGCATAATATAAAAAGTTATCTCATTAATACTAATATATATTTGTTCGACTACAAATATATGTTTTAATATATAAATGAATGATATAGATTCGTGAATCCGAGGCCAGTTCTGCATTGTTCAATGTCGTCATATGTATTTTTACTATAAAATACAGTATAGTGAATTTCATTTGCCTTTTTACCCTTTATATTTTTGGGCTAAGAATACATGCGAAATCTTTATAAATGTTTTACGAAATAGATACAAGTAATCGAAACCACATTATATGGTTGAATGATCGAAGCCGAATATGCCCCTTTTTACTTGGTAACCTAAGAATTAGTAAACCAGTCTACTAATTGACGCGAATCCTAAAGATAGATCTATTGGGCCTAACGAACCCCATCCAAAGTACCGGATGCTTTAGTACTTCGATGTTGTTTTTATCATGTCCGAAGGATTTCTCGGAATGATAGGGGATATTCTTATATGCATCTTGTTAATGTCGGTTACCAAGTGTTCACCATATGAATGATTTTTGTCTCTATGCATGGGACGTATATTTATGAGAACTGAAAATGAAATTCTTGTGGTCTATTAAAATGATGGAAATGATTGTTTATGATAAACTAATGAATTCACCAACCTTTTGGTTGACACTTGAAAGCATGTTTATTCTCAGGTATGAAAAAAATCTTCTGCTGTGCATTTGCTCATTTTAGAGATAATACTTGGAGTCATTCATGACATATTTCAAAAGACGTTGCATTCGAGTCGTTGAGTTCATCAAGATTATTATTAAGTCAATTATAATTGGATGTATTATGAAATGGTATGCCATCAACTTTTGATGTAATGAAAGTTTATCTTTTAAAAACGAATGCAATGTTTGTAAAATGAATCATATAGAGGTCAAGTACCTCGCGATGTAACCAAATGTAATGTATTCGTCCTGATGGATTAGGACGGGTCGCTTCATGATGTCTTTCTAAGATAATCATTAAGTGTGTAGAGACATCAAAGTTAAGTCATACTTGAATAAGCAATCACAACTTGTTACTTACACAAGACCAAATAAGCAATTGACTATAATTCCATTTTGAACCATTTTACACTTAATTTATTAGAGTAGGCTAGTTACTTGAATCCTAGTATTCTAACTAGTAAGCACATAGCAAGCATATTAATTAAGTTGACAAATTTATAAGTATTAAACATATTAGCAAGTAGCAAGTAATACTCACACATTGCAAGAGATAGTTACTCTAAGATCAATCATAAAGACATTTGCACAACTTATAATTTAAGCTTTTAGCAAGCTTACTTGCAATATAACATATTGCATGATTAATGTGTAAGCACACATTAATATCCAACACATGCACAAGGGAAGAGCAATCTCTAGTTGGGACTTAGTGACCATCCTAAATGTATCTAAGTGTATTTTAGGATTACAAGTCATTACTAGTTACACTTGAAAGCATTGTTCTTCATTTAGCCTTAATTAATCACTAAGTCATCTTTAATAGTAATTATTGTTCTAGTGACATTGGATTAAGTGTGTTGGTACTTGATGATCATACTAGGGATGTCTAAATAAGATTTAAGATCACAAGTTTTGTATTACACTTATGTGTTATGTCTAATCTTGGTTAATTTGTCATTAAGATGTCATTAGGCGTAATTAACCACGATTAGTGTTTTTATGACCAAAACTCAATTGAGTATGGAGAAGACATCTATTCTAAGCATGTTGAGAAAGGTTTCATGAATTATAGATTTCGGGTTTTAGTCAAACTTAATTGGGTCAAAAGTGGTAACAGAGAAAACTGCGATCGCACTGCGGTTGACCGTGGTGGCGACCGTTCAACTTATTTTCACAAAACTACGTTGCAATTCAGTTTAAGGTTCTACGGCTGGCTATGCGGTCGACTGTACCTTTGACCGTTTATTTTGCTGATCTTTTAATTCTATTCTTTAAGCTATGTTTGACTTGGTCATTTGCAAGATAAAGTAAGGATTAGTGACCTTGCGTGTTTTATGTTAAGATGTCTGTCATCACTTATGCATATGTATGTGTCATCATCCAAACATATTCTTTGGTTAATCATTATGCTTAACTTTGTTGTTTAGTTCATTAACCAATATTCAACCAACAAAGTTATAGAACTACTTTACATATCATGGCACAAAGATTTTAGCAGACAATAACTTGGGGGCAATAATTAAACATAGATAAAATATGCGCATAAAGCGCTTAGGAACATTGTCATATCAGTACAGACTTCAAACATGCGCTAGACAAGGTGCGCTAGAAAACAAACATCCAAATTTTCTTAATACCAATAATAAGAATAACCACCATGATCATAATTGTAGTTGCATGCCCTCTCCCTCAGCTTCTCATCCTTGTATTCTTCAACTCGTAGTCTTTGTCGGCAATCTCGTCTCCCTCGTCATTTGCAGCTCCTGAGGAACTACCCCCCATCTTTCTTCTCCTTTGCCGGGCTTGAATACTTCGGATCTATGAACACCAGTCAAATTGTGTTAGAAAATAAATGAATGCGCGAGTATGTGTGCTAGGCACACTCTAATATGCGTCTTATGTTTCGGATTATGTAAGATTGTGCTCATTTTAATGCGGTAAGTGCGCAGACTGGTTGCCCATTTTCGTGTATCATCCGGTCAAGTATTTAAGCGAACGCTAATTTTTGGGCAGTCGTGCGCAATCTGTATTTGCAATTCAAGAGTAATTAGTTATACACGTACTTACATACCTGTTGAAGTCGATAGTCCTCCGCTGTCACTTTGGACTTGAGGGTAGCGTTTTCCATTGGGGTAGGTAGCAAAATGTGTCCGTGAGCCACAGAATTGGTGATTCCGAAGTGTGATAGCACTGGTTGTCCAAGAATAGAGTCATACTCTGATTCCGCGCAGATCACTTTGAAGTCGACCACCAACGTGTGCTCCCTCTCCCGGTCATGATCATCCCGCAAGGTCAATGCTGCTCCGAGTATCCCTTTTGGCCAAGCGGGGTCCCCACTTATTCCCCTGAATTATTGCTTCACTTCCCTTATGTGGCTCTTCATTTTGTAAGACGGGTCATTGAAGCAGTGGAAGAACATAACATTGACGCAGCTACCGGTGTCGATGAGAATGTTGTTGACGTATTGGCCACATTCTGGTAAGTAACCTTCTACAACCAATGGTGCATATTTTCTTTCATAAATGGGCTCGCGCTGAAGATGCGCCTTAAGGGATTCATACGGTAGCAGTGGTTCCTTCTCGATCTCTTTCCATTTCTGCCATGAAAAGACATAGATAACTTTGTCCTTTTCAGCGCCTTCATTCTCTTTCTTGTACGCGCCATATTCCTCCTTTACCGGTTTCAAATGCTTCAATTCTTCGCGTTTGAGGCAAACAACCACTTTGTCAACCAATGTTTGCAACGATTGGTCTCATGTCCGAAATCATCATGGAAATCACAGAACTTGGATTTATCTCGCCGCGCGTATTCAGGCATGCGTGCTGGTTTCTCAAACGTTTTGGAGATAGGCTCCGCCACATATATCTCCTTTAAGCTTTTGGTAAGACTCCTGATTAATGCCTGCTTGTTTTCTCGTGTGTCATTGTCCCTGTTCCGATGATGTTGCTGGTTATTGTTGTTCCGTTGATAACGTCGCTGATGTTTCTTATCACTGTGATGGTTGCTACCATGGTGGCGGTACGGGCTGGAGTCATGTTGATGTCTTCCGAAACTGCCTGACTGGCGACCTCCCCTTGGCGAATCGTAGCCGTCGCACCGACCGTTTTTCGCACCACGGAAACCTGAGTACTTGGTAGTATCTTGTTCAGCGCGCATGTGCTCGTGCGCTTCTCTAATTGCTTCCGCTAGCGTTTCAGGAGGGCGCTTCCGAAGTCTTTGCCATAGCGTTAAGTGACGTTCCCGCCAAATTCTCTGTATGAAACCGGATACCTTTAGTGATTCAGCGTAATTAGGGATTTTAGCTACTTCCTAGCAGTATCTATCAATGAACTGTCCCAATGACTCCCCTTGTTCATGTTTGATGTCATGGCATTCCACATGCGTCCTCCGAGTTACACGCATGTTGTGAAGGTTAAGTAGAAATCGTGTTTGAAGTTCATCATAATAGCTGACAGCAGGCGCGGGAAGTTTATTAAACCATTGCCGAGCCACTCCTTCGAGCAGCGGAGGGAACTCCATACATTTTGTTTCATCCGCCCAGCGTTGGTTTTGCGCTATCCCTTCGTATATTTGCAAAAAGTCATATGGGTCCGAGAACCCATCGTAGTATCCCAAGGTGAGTGGTATCACGGGCAATGGTGTCGAGACATGATTCAATATGTGTGCTGCAAATTTCTCCCCAGTGGGAGCGGTTTCAAAAGAGGGTTTAACGGGCACCCCCTTCATTCCTGCGTACAGGTTTTTGATCATGAGTTCAGCCTTCCCAGACTGTTCAAATTCATGTGATCAAGCATAGAATATTCGGTCGGGTTTGGTCCATGCTTGACATCACTAAGAGGGGATTTAAGGATCAATTGAGTTTAACTCTCCGGTCCGGAGTACCGTGAATACTCCTTGCGAGATGAGGATCTCAACAGGGGTGATTAAACGTAGACCCACCATTGCTGGATAGTCCGGTCGTCGATGACTCGCATCGGGAATAGGGTTTGTCTTCAAGGAACGCTACCTGTATATCAAGGATGTCTAGTGTAGTGATGTGAGTCCGGTAGCGCGGGTATAAGTCCGGTAGCGCGGGTAAGGGAGGCGCTATGCAAATAGCACGACTGGTCCGTACGTAGATACTAAAAATAGTATGTGTGTAACTTCCCAAAATAGATCAACCCCTTGCCTTGTGATTCGAGTCCGTTATTTATAGCTACAGTGTTGTCCATTCATTGGAGCCACGTGTTCCATGTTGCTTTCTTGTCTACACTACCCGATTATTTCGTGGAGGGGACCAGGGAACAGTACTATCACCTTTTTCGATGGCTGTCAGCTCTTGCACAGAGATCGTGGCAAGTACAGGACACGTCACCCTTATGCAGCGCACCATCGTCAAAATGGCACCCTCTAGCACACATTTACTTGTGCCAGAAGTGCTATAGCACCAAGGATATGCACATGGTGCAAGTGTGATGCGCAACATGAGTCAATTAGGTATGCATATCATTAAGTCCCCCAGTTCGATTGTCATACCCCGTCCAAAATCTTCCTGAACGAACACAATAACATATGGTACCATCACGATGAACTGACGTCTATATGCCTTGAACGACTCCAAGTAATATCTTTAAAATGAGCAAATGCACAGCGGAAGGTTTCTTTCATACTTGAGAATAAACATGCTTTAAAGTGTCAACCAAAAGGTTGGTGAGTTCATAGGTTTATCGTAAATAATAAAATTCAGTACTTTTGATAGACCACAAGATTTAAATGTGCATGGTACAAATGGGCCCGAATCCTATACCCACCTATAATGTACATGCGATATCTTTTAAATACAGTACACATTTCTCGTGTACGCAACCATTTTTCATAAATATTAGTAACCGTACACATATCTCATGTACAAAATATAATACACATAACCTGTGTATAAAAATCATTCTCTCGATACATAACATTCACTTTGCTTTCATAGCTTGGCTTGGTAACTGACCTTAACATATAATGCGCATCAATAATATCCCCAAAAACTGAACATCCCGTCTGTATAATATATAATCTTCGAAGTACTAAACACCACGCCCACTAGCTCTTCCGTCTAGTGAACATTCTGGGTTGGGGTGTCAAACCTGGTAGCTACCTTTAGGATTTACGTGAATTAGGGTCATACCCGATTCTAATTCTTAGGTTACCAAGCAATAATAATTAGGGGAAAATATTGATAACAATTAGTGGCAATTATCACGTCCAACTAATTCAATCATAATCAACAGAACTTCCGTCTGCATAATAACTCATTCGAGGAATGTTTTGCTTGTGTCATATTGCGTCAAACTTTTATAAAAGCATTTCATGTATTCTCAGTTCAAAATATATTTCAAAAGCATTTAATAAAGTAGTTATAAAAGCAGCGCATGTATTCTCAGTCCCAAAAATGTAAAGAGTAAAAGGGAGCAAATGAACTCACTCTACAATATTTTGTAGTAAAAATATGCATACGACTGAACTGAACAATACAAGGTTGGCCTCGGATTCACGAACCTATATCATTTATATATATATTAACACACATAATTGTAATAGTACAAATTTATATATATATAAATTTATTTTTTATATCATTTTTATATTAATAACCTATATGTTTCATATATTCTTTTTATATATTTATAATAAATAAAAATATTACTTTTGTTATGTTATGTGTATTAAATATATCATTGTGTGTGTGTATATATATATATATATATATATATATATATATATATCGTTTGTTTGTTAAAATTATAATAATATTAAAATAATATTAGTAATGATAAAAATAATAATAATGATAATAGAGTTAAAAATGATACTTGTAATATTAATGATAAAAATGATAACTTAAATAAAATGATACTTTTAATAAAAATATTAATTTTAATAATAATGATAATGAATACTAATAATAATAACCATAAAAATAATGATTTTACTAATAATAATAATGATACTAATATTTATATTTGTAATATTTGTAATAACATAATAATAATAGTAATAATAATAGTAATAACTAATAATAATAATAATAATAATAATAATAATAATAATAATAATAATAATAATAATAATAATAATAATAATAATAATAATAATAATAATAATAATAATAATAATAATAATAATAATAATAATAATAATAATAATAATAATAATAATAATAAGAGTTATAATAATAAGAGTTATAATAATAGCTACCTCTCAAGAAAAGTTTCAAAAAATAAATGTCTATGCCCGGGCTCGAACACCTGACATCTCGAATAACACACAACACCCTTAATCAATACTCTGCTTCGTATTTTCCTAAAATAATCCCTGATTAAAGTCATATATCCCTTCTATCTGTCTGTTCTTCCTCTTCTTATTATTCTAAAAAGAAATGCCACACTCCAGGCTCGAACTCACGACCTCCAGCTCACTCACAAACCCCATAACCATCCATCTGTGCCTGCTTTTCTGATTTAATTCGCTACCCAAAACTATTTAACCCGTTTTAAGGAGCCCAACTATTTAATCCAACAGCCCAATTATTTAATTCAAGTGGTAGCCTATCAAGGATTTCTTTTCTTTGTGGCAACTGGTTACGATAGACACAAGGAGACTAGCTGCAGCAACTTTGTTCAAAAAAAAATATATAACATCATCTTCATCGTTCTTCATCATTCCATTAATATCGTCTCACCAACGTTTCATCCTTTATGTATCATCATCGTTATACGATCATCATTATCTTCTAAATTACTCGAATCGTGGTGGTTCTTGGTGTTTGGCAGTGGTGATAGAAAACAAAAATATTAATCGAAGGTTGTGGGTTTTGAATGAGGAAAGAACAAAATAAATAAATAGATAAATGCTGCACTGCAGCAGCACGAGTGACTTTAATATCCAAAGCCTAAATCGATTTTTTTTGCAGCCCAAATACTCATTTATAGCCCAATTCAAAGTCTGCATATATTGAATTAACTAATGGGATCTTTATACTTGGGTTTTAGGATTCACAAACACATTTTTTTTTAAAGTAATAAAACGCATTAGTAATGTTGGCCACCTTTCTCAAAAATTGATCCTCTTTTTCCTTAATAATGTCAGCCAATGAGATAAAAAATGCAACATGTACTCAGCATCATTGTTTATTTATTCCCTTCGGTTGTAGATAATTCAACGAACATAACAAAAAAATATCGCATTTCTCATCTTCCTTTTGGTGGGTTTTTAATTAATAGCAACAATAAAATACAGGAATAGAATAGATTGTAGTTGTAGTAGGTGTAAGGTGAGGTGGTTTTTGGAGATGAACAAAATAAAAGAAAAGTGTTTGATCAAGAGTGAATGTGGCGAGGTGGAGTGGTGATGCTATGGTGGTTAGTCATGGTTGTGATCGAGCTAGTTGAAGAATAAAGAAGAAATGGGTTTATCGGTGATGTTGTTCAGTTGAGATGGTGATCGAGAATAAAGACAACATAACAATAGGGTTTGTGTTGGTTGGAGCTCGAATAGAATCAGGAAGAAAACGCACGTAATTTATGACTCTTGTTTGGACTATGTTTAAAAAGAAATAGCAAACAGATAAATAGGATTATGGGTAGCAGGTGGCTTTTCGCGAAGAAGAAGAAAACCAAAGGTAATTATTGGAAATAGTTTAGAATTTTTGTTTGATTTGTGCTTTTCTTTATTTTGAATTGTAGTAGGGATATATAGAGTGTGCGTATGCAATGGATGCTGTAATAAGCTTGGATTAAGGATTGTCTATAGTAAAGATTGCGATCGATAATTCTATTTGAGCAGGAGTAGAAGACAGAAGAAAAAAAAGAAAAGTATAAAAAGTGATTTAGACTTCTAACTGAATTTGTAATTTTATCAAAGATTAAATATTGATTTGTACTAGTTTAGAGACAGAAAAACAAATTACATATAGTATGATTGTAACTTGAAACAGAATTTGATTCTGTGCAGTAACCAGATTTGATTGACAATTGTATTGTAGTGTTGAAGGTGATCAACAAGAATCTTGAGCAGAAGAAGGAATCAAGAGAAAAATATAAAATAAATAAAGCTGATCACGATGTCTAACTGATTTTGTTTCAATAGTTGTTGTGTAGTGAATTAGCATCGATAAAAATGAGATTCGTGAGCAGGGATTGGAGAAAAAGATTTAAAAGTGGATTATGTTAGCTAACAGAATTTGAATGATTCATAAAAATATAGATGATGTTGAAGTGAAATAGATTCTTCTTCATCTGTATCATTAATTTTTGCATTGTTAATTAATAAATATAAATATATATTAATAATAATAAATATCCTAATAATAGAATTAATAATATTATTACTAATATTATTACTAATAGTAATTTCAAATCGATAATAATAAGAATAATGACAAAAGTAATAATATAATCATAATAATCATAATAATAACTAAAATTATAAAGTTGACCACTATATATAATAATACTGATATTAATAATGATAGCAATAACATTAGTAATTAAGTGTATCCACTTATATATATATATATATATATAAGATAGTAATGAAAGTAATAACATTAATATACCAACTATAGTTTCATTTGTACATTAATATTACGTGTTATATAATACATATAATATTTATATCTTTTATTTATATTCCCATATACATATCGTAATAATTATTTATCGAATTATATATATTTATATATAGCTTTATTTTAAATTATAACAATATTATTTTGTAATTTGTTTTACATATTTAATTCCAATGTTTAATTTATATTTTATTATTTTCAATTATCATATATCCTTACACACACACACAAATATATATATATACACACACATATTCATTTACAAACAATTGTTCGTGAATCGTCGAAAATGGTCGAAGGGTACTTGCATATATGAAAACAATTCAAAAAATTTGAGACTCAACATTACAGACTTTGCTTATCGTCGAAATCATATAAAGATCATGTTTAAATTTGATCGGAAATTTCTGGGTCGTCACAGTACCTACCCGTTAAAGAAATTTCGTCCCGAAATTTGTGTGTGGTTGTCATGGCTAACAATAAAAATGTTTTCATGACGAATATGAGTTGATAAATAGAGTTTAATCATTCGTGAGTAATATGAATAAAACAATTCGTTTATGTAAAGAGTACGAGTGAAGCTATCACAAAAGAGTGAAATGAGAAAATAGAGGTTCGTCTTTAACCTTTGACGTAGTCACTGTTGAATTTCGGAATTCAAGGGATTAAAGAATATCTTCGAAATCTATAAGATTTGATTCTTCGGGATTTATGAAAATTAACATCTCTTTAATTAAATGCGATCATTTGTCTCGATTGCTTTGTCTGGTATTTCCATTATAAATAAACTTCTTCCGTTCCATTACTTCTCACCACTTCAATAATTTCTTTCTTAATTTATATTTCTAAAGAGTTTAAAAATGCTTAATCCAGTTCTGATCTTTATACTTATCCTGACTATCGTATCTGTCATTCTTCTTTTCCATTTACCACCGGAGGAATCTATTCACTCATACTATTACCTTGGGGTTATAGTGTTTTTAATTCTCCCGTGTCTTTATATGGTTATATGCATTGATATACATGGTTTGTAATTTATGTGTTTGTGATCGGCTTTATATTTTCCTTTATATTTCGGAGCTCTATGCTTTTGTTTTCTCTTCCCGACTTCAAGTCAAGCGAATAATGGTCCAGAATTCGTAGGTATGAAATTTTGATTGATCATAATGTTCTTAAGCAGGAAGGAACGTAATATCACGATTTGATTTGGTAAATTATCAGAATTACAGAAGATAGAACTATCAAGAATATATTTTCTTGATATGTTCATAGGTTAAGTAGAATGAAAGAGTTATGTAACATGGCACATGATGATGGTATGATCTACTGTGAATCATCATGTTTCATTAGAACTTCCAGCATGACTTACTGTAATATAATCACGTTGGCCAAGCGTCATTATATTATACTAACTCATGCTCAAATTCTTAACACTTCTCCTGGATTCATTCGTAATTTATACTTAGATTTTACAGAAGTTTCAAATATAATGTAATGCAGATAGCACGAAGAGATACATAATTTTGGACGAGAATATTTATGAAAATATCCTCAAAAATATTGAAGATATTTATGATGATATTTTAGAATTTCTAAGTTCGAAAGTTGATGAAGAAAAATTTTTCGCAAGATTTTAACATGACTTCAGAGCAAGATATTCTCTAAAGATTTCATCTAATCCAGAATTACCTGGATTCTTTGAATATAAGGTTTGGTCCTTGTATTTGTCCTTGGTCTCCTTCATGGTTAGATCAATCCATTTTTCAGTACCAAATTTTCTATCGAGCGTTCCCAACACTCCATTCTTTATCATCAAACTCTTGGCCATTTAGGCCACCTACAATTTTACTTTTTCCTCTGCATTTAATGCTACCATATCTGAATCATTGGTTATCCATCTGGGGTGGTTTCAAGGGATTTATGTTTTTAGATGATTAAACGCTGATTGTAATCATCAAGATACGAATGATTGTTTAGGATGAAATCAAGTGGCAAACTTATATATCAAAGTTATAATAAGGCTAATCTGAATGAAAGTTAAAGTTGATTTGTTGGAGCTGTGACAAAATTGGCTAATTTTGGAAAGGTATTGCAAAGTTATTTTCGGTAATAACACGCCAATGGATCTGGCACAGTTTTGAATTCAAAGTATGGCTTTGAAAGATGTAGGAATCTAAAAGTGATGTCTTCTGTTAAATCTTGACTTGGATTTTTGATCGGTCAGAATCTGAATATGAAATTAAATTTGAATGAAAATGGTTATTCTTTGGTGAACGGATACGTATATCAGTGGTTGTAAGTAGGATAGTAAATGATTGTTGAATCGAATTTGAAGAATGTACAGTGTAACTTATTAATGTGAAATCTAAATATTCCTCGGGTATTACCTACCCGTTAAAATATTTTTACCATTAACAGTTTGTACAAAAGAACTTTTAATTACAATCTTTATGAAAATATATATATACATATATATTTTCTTCATATGTAATCATAGATTTAATGAGTTAATATGATATTAAACTCATATAATTTTTGGTTTGAGCTAAAAGTAATCTCTAAAACTATTAGGAACCACATATTCTTCGCAGAATATTTCTTCAATGAAGTTATGGATCAATACTTCATCGTTAGCTATTAGGAACCACATATTCTTCGCAGAATATTTCTTCAATGAAGT
Organism: Rutidosis leptorrhynchoides; assembly: GCF_046630445.1. Classification (NCBI taxonomy): domain Eukaryota; kingdom Viridiplantae; phylum Streptophyta; class Magnoliopsida; order Asterales; family Asteraceae; genus Rutidosis; species Rutidosis leptorrhynchoides. Next base: position 331,445,920 of record NC_092340.1, on the reverse strand, counting down.
TATGGATCAATACTTCATCGTTAGCTATTAGGAACCACATATTCTTCGCAGAATATTTCTTCAATGAAGTTATGGATCAATACTTCATCGTTCATTGTTGTTGGTACTCCTTGGTATCTATGGTGCGTATGATGTTGATGTTCGAGGTACAGATTGTAATGTTGAGGTATGGGATGTGGATATTGCTGTTATTGGTGGTGATGGTACTGTTGATGTTGCTGAAGCTGGTAAGTTTTGCACCATATTCTCCAAATTTATTACTTACACCGGGATGATTGTCGGTCAGAATGGGCAGATGAATAAGATTTAGAACTTGAGATAGTATATAATCATGACGAGATATTCTGGAACTGAGAGAGAAGCTGATTTTACCAACAGGTTCGCCGGTAAGTGCTTCAGGTTCTTTACCAATAGGGCAATATGGTTGGTGGGAGGGATCACTTCTTCTCACCTCCATTGATTAAGTCGACTACGAACCCATCCTCAATTCATCCAGAATTGATGATGGCTGATTGGTTCATCCATTCCGGTTACACTGTATTCGGAGCTCGAGTGGAAATCCATATCGGAATGGTTGTCGGAATCCAAGGAACCTAAACTGGTTGCAGAATTTATCTTGCACGGTTAGATAAAGGATTTTCGATATGAAATGATTTTTGGATATCGGATGATATTCTAATTACATAAACTATCTGTATATAGTACAGAAGATCCCGTAGATTACGGAGGGAATTGAGGAAACGTGTTAGACAAGGTTTAATGTGATGGGATATGAATTTGTCTGTACGCCGTCTATTCAATAATTGCAATAAGACGTGTCGAGACTGACAATGATAGATAGATATTTTTCGACAAGAAATGATAAGCAAAACTTTTTAACATGCAGACCAGGTTCAAGTCTAAACTTATTAATGCATCCTAACAACTACTAGTTCGAAGTCCAGACTCACTAGTGCATCCTAACAACTACCTGTTAGACACACTAATGCAAGACCTGGTTCGCTAAGACCACCGCTCTGATACCACGTGTCATACCCCATCCAAAATCTTCCTGAACGAACACAATAACATATGGTACCATCACGATAAACTGACGTCTATATGCCTTGAACGACTCCAAGTAATATCTTTAAAATGAGCAAATGCACAGCGGAAGGTTTCTTTCATACCTGAGAATAAACATGCTTTAAAGTATCAACCAAAACGTTGGTGAGTTCATAGGTTTATCGTAAACAATAAAATTCAGTACTTTTGATAGACCACAAGATTTAAATGTGCATGGTACAAATGGGCCCGAATCCTATACCCATCTGTAATGTACATGCGATATCTTTTAAATACAGTACACCTTTCTCGTGTACGCAACCATTTTTCATAAATCTTAGTAACCGTACACATATCTCATGTACAAAATATAATACACATAACCTGTGTATAAAAATCATTCTCTCGATACATAACATTCACTTTGCTTTCATAGCTTGGCTTGGTAACCGACCTTAACATATAATGCGCATCAATAATATCCCAAAAAACAGAACATCCCGTCTGTATAATATATAATCTTCGAAGTACTAAACACCACGCCCACTAGCTCTTCCGTCTAGTGAACATTCTGTGTAGGGGTGTCAAACCCGGTAGCTACCTTTAGGATTCGTGTGAATTAGGGCCATACCCAATTCTAATTCTTAGGTTACCAAGCAATAATAATCAGGGGAAAATATTGACAACAATTAGTGGCAATTATCACGTCCAACTAATTCAATCATAATCAACAGAACTTCCGTCTGCATAATAATTCATTCGAGGAATATTTTGCTTGTGTCATATCGCGTCAAACATTTAAAAAAGCATTTAATGTATTCTCAGTTAAAAATATATTTCAAAAGCATTTAATAAAGCAGTTATAAAAGCAGCGCATGTATTCTCAGTCCCAAAAATGTAAAGAGTAAAAGGGAGCAAATGAACTCACTCTACAATATTTTGTAGTAAAAATATGCATACGACTGAACTGAACAATGCAAGGTTGGCCTCGGATTCACGAACCTGTATCATTTATATATATATTAACACACATAATTGTAATCATACAAATTTATATATATATATAAATTTATTTGTTATATCATTTTTATATTAATAACCTATATGTTTCATATATTCTTTTTATATATTTATAATAAATAAAAATATTACTTTTGTTATGTTATATGTATTAAATATATCATTGTGTGTATATATATATATCATTTGTTTGTTAAATTTATAATAATATTATAATAATATTAGTAATGATAAAAATAATAATAATGATAATAGAGTTAAAAATGATACTTGTAATATTAATGATAAAAATGATAACTTAAATAAAATGATACTTTTAATAAAAATATTAATTTTAATAATAATGATAATGAATACTAATAATAATAACCATAAAAATAATGATTTTACTAATAATAATAATGATACTAATATTTATATTTGTAATATTTGTAATGACATAATAATAATAATAATAATAATAATAGTAATAACTAATAATAATAATAATAATAATAATAATAATAATAATAATAATAATAATAATAATAATAATAATAATAATAATAATAATAATAAGAGTTATAATAATAAGAGTTATAATAATAGCTACCTCTCAAGAAAAGTTCCAAAAAATAAACGTCTATGCCCGGGCTCGAACACCTGATATCTCGAATAACACACAACACCCTTAATCAATACTCTGCTTCGTATTTTCCTAAAATAATCCCTGATTAAAGTCATATATCCCTTCTATCTTTCTGTTCTTCCTCTTCTTATTATTCTAAAAATAAATGTCACACTCCAGGCTCGAACTCGCGACCTCCAGCTCACTCACAAACCCCGTAACCATCCATCTGTGCCTGCTTTTCTGATTTAATTAGCTACCCAAAACTATTTAACCTATTTTAAGGAGCCCAACTATTTAATTCAACAGCCCAATTATTTAATTCAAGTGGTAGCCCATCAAGGATTTCTTTTCTTTATGGCAACTGGTTACGATAGACACAAGGAGACTAGCTGCAGCAACTTTGTTCGAAAAAAAATATATAACATCATCCTCATCGTTCTTCATCATTCCATTAATATCGTCTCACCAACGTTTCATCCTTTATGTATAATCATCGTTATTCGATCATCATTATCTTCTAAATTACGCGAATCGTGGTGGTTCTTGGTGTTTGGCAGTGGTGATAGAAAACGGAAATATTAATCGAAGGTTGTGGGTTTTGAACGAGGAAAGAAAAAAATAAATAAATAGATAAATGTTGCACTGCAGCAGCACGAGTGACTTTAATATCCAAAGCCTAAATCAATTTTTTTTTTGCAGCCCAAATACTCATTTATAGCCCAATTCAAAGTCTACATATATTGAATTAACTAATGGGATCTTTGTACTTGGGTTTTAGGATTCACAAACACATTTTTTTATTTAAAAGTAATAAAACGCATTAGTAATGTTGGCCACCTTTCTCAAAAATTGATCCTCTTTTTCCTTAATAATGTCGGCCAATGAGATAAAAAATGCAACATGTACTCAGCATCATTGTTTATTTATTCCCTTCGGTTGTAGATAATTCAACGAACATAAAAAAAAATATCGCAGTTCTCATCTTCTTTTTGGTGGGTTTTTAATTAACGTCAACAATAAAATAGAGGAATAGAAGAGATTGTAGTTGTAGTAGGTGTAAGGTGAGGTGGTTTTTGGAGATGAACAAAATAAAAGAAAAGTGTTTGATCAAGAGTGAAGGTGGCGAGGTGGAGTGGTGATGCTATGGTGGTTAGTCATGGTTGTGATCGAGCTAGTTGAAGAAGAAAGAAGAAATGGGTTTATCGGTGATGTTGTTCAGTTGAGATGGTGATCGAGAATAAAGACAACATAACAATAGGGTTTGTGTTGGTTGGAGCTCGAATAGAATCAGGAAGAAAATGCACGTAATTTATGACTCTTGTTTGGACTATGTTTAAAAAGAAATAGCAAACAGATAAATAGGATTATGGGTAGCAGGTGGCTTTTCGCGAAGAAGAAGAAAACCAAAGGTAATTATTGGAAATAGTTTAGAATTTCTGTTTGATTTGTGCTTTTCTTTATTTTGAATTGTAGTAGGGATATATAGAGTGTGCGTATGCAATGGATGCTGTAATAAGCTTGGATTAAGGGTTGTCTGTAGTAAAGATTGTGATCGATAATTCTATTTGAGCAGGAGTAGAAGACAGAAGAAAAAGAAGAAAAGTATAAAAAGTGATCTAGACTTCTAACTGAATTTGTAATTTTATCAAAGATTAAATATTGATTTGTACTAGTTTAGAGACAGAAAAAAAAATTACATATAGTATGATTGTAACATGAAACAGAATTTGATTATGTGCAGTAACCAGATTTGATTGACAATTGTATTGTAGTGTTGAAGGTGATCAACAAGAATCTTGAGTAGAAGAAGGAATCAAGAGAGAAATATAAAATAAATAAAGCTGATCACGATGTCTAACTGATTTTGTTTCTATAGTTATTGTGTAGTGAATTAGCGTTGATAAAAATGAGATTCGTGAGTAGGGATTGGAGAAAAAGATTTAAAAGTGGATTGTGTTGGCTAACAGAATTTGAATGATTCATAAAAATATAGATGATGTTGAAGTGAAATAGATTCTTCTTCATCTGTATCATTAATTTTTGCATTGTTAATTAATAAATATAAATATATATTAATAATAATAAATATCCTAATAATAGAATTAATAATATTATTAATAATATTATTACTAATAGTAATTTCAAATCAATAATAATAAGAATAATGGCAAAAGTAATAATATAATCATAATAATCAAAATAATAACTAAAATTATAAAGTTGACCTCTATATATAATAATACTGATATTAATAATGATAGCAATAACATTAGTAATTAAGTGTATCCACTTATATATATATATATATATATATATATATATATATATATATATATATATATATATATATATATATATATATATATATATATACTTTTTATAATAATATTAATAATACTGATATTTTAATAGTAATGAAAGTAATAACATTAATATACCAACTATAGTTTCATTTGTACATTAATATTACCTGTTATATAATACATATAATATTTATATCTTTTATTTATATTCCCATATACATATCGTAATAATTATTTATCGAATTATATATATTTATATATAGCTTTATTTTAAATTATAACAATATTATTTTGTAATTTGTTTTACATATTTAATTCCAATGTTAAATTTATTTTTTATTATTTTCAATTATCATATATCCTTACATTTATATATATATATATATATATTTATATATATATACATATTCATTTACAAACAATTGTTTATGAATCGTCGGAAATGGTCGAAGGGTACTTGCATATATGAAAACAATTCAAAATTTTTGAGACTCAACATTACAGACTTTGCTTATCGTCGAAATCAAATAAAGATCAAGTTTAAATTTGATCAGAAATTTCCGGATCGTCACATCGATACTATGCGCAAGTATTGCGCATGGTGTCGAACTCAACCGCTATTAATTCCATGATAGGTGTGACGTGACAGCCGTCACGTCACCTATCACGTTGCATTAAATTCTCTCCTTGAGTTGTCTTCTGACACGTGTACGGTCAAGATTCATTATGGCCGTCTCTTCCCCTTCTATAAATAGAACTTTCTTCATTCATTTTTCACTTTTCTCTCTTCTCTCTCCGACATGGCCTATCGCACTGACTTTTCCAATGTTGGCTCAATTCCTTCATCCATCTCTGCCGAATACGTAGCGCATATCTCAAAGCGCTATCCTCCCATGAGATCCCTTTCGCCCGCCGTTCCTGGACGTTTAGACCGGACCAACCGTGCACCTAGCGGAAAAGTAGCCGTTTATAGTGTAGTGTTCGAGCGTGGAAATATGCGCATTCCGCCTACGAATTTCATCTTGCGCGTGCTTTCACATTTTAATATTGGCGTGGGTCAGCTGGATCCTGACAGCGCCTGTAGCCTTGTTGTTTTTCAGATGTGGTGCAGGGCGCACGACTTTATTCCTACGGTGAATTTGTTCAAGAACATATTTTCTTGTGAATGGCTTGATGCAGGTTAGTTCTCTTTCCATGACAATGTTGGCTTTACCGGCGAGCCATCAGAGGAGAATCCGCGCGACTGGAAAGAGCGTTACTTCTTTGTGGATGATACCTTCATTTCGTTAGAGTTCTTAAATGTGAGTGCTTGGCAATACGGTTTTGATGGTAGCTTAAATATGGCGCCACCTTTAAGTTCAAGCGAAAGGTCAATGTTGGATAAATGCGTAGGCCGCGCGCTTCCCTTACGTGCGTTTAGCAACAACGTGCTGTACGTTAGTGGGATATCCAAGCATTGGCCAGATCCCAACTACTATCCTCACTTCAGTCGTCATTTGCAAGGTATGTAGAGCTTTTTACCTTCTTTTATTCTTAACCTTCCTTAACGCTCTCACCCTTTGTTTGACAGCAATTTCTTTCTCCGAGTACCTCGAGTTCTCTTCTTCTACTTCAGTAGTGGTGGACCGCATGCCTTTGGGGGAAAGGCTTTTCTACTAAGTGCCCCGTTGCCGCAGCTTCTGTTTCTGGCCCTTCACGCAAGAAGAAAATGAAGAAGATCGCGGCGCAGTATGCTGACTTGCCCAAACGATGTCCTCGCAGGAAATTCGTTCCGCCACATCGTGGCGTGCCTGCTCCGAAGAAGCGCAAAAGATCTACTGCTTCTTCCCCTTCAAAACGCACTCGTACTGGTATACTGCGTACCTCCAATGTTACTTATTTTGTTTGTACTTCGGCATTACTTCATTATTATTATTTCGATACAGATGATGGGCACGGTAGTAATGCGAGAGGGAGTGCGGATAGACCTCATCCATCTCCCATTCAGATCGACAGCGACTCTTCTGTTGAAAGGTAGCGCCCGAACTCGGCGGGTTCTTGTAAGGGTAAGAACGTCCGGAGCCCTAGGCCGAGCAAGGAGTCTTCCGACGATGAATTCTCCGTGATGAGGGATACCATAATGCACCTTTGCGGCAAGTTTGATAAGGCGCATCATGTGAACATAAATATTCAGGCACAGCTTGTAGCGACCCGACCAAATCATGTTTGACGGCGCCGAGTACTTAGGTCCCGTTACGTGGTCATAAGTCTTTAACATGACGTTTGACCAAAAATATGTCGCATTCATTTCATAAGTAAAAGGATATTTCAAATTTACAAATGTAGTTCAAAAGACTAGTTACATTACAATGTTTAACGTATGAATGAAACCTATGCGACACAATTTAAAGTAGTCAAAAGACGCTCCAACTATGTATGTATACTCGACATCCAAGCAAGTATCAAAAAGAGTGCAGAAGCATGTATCAAGTAGCGCTCAAGGACCTGAGAAAACATATAGAAAACTGTCAACGAAAAATGTTGGTGAAATCATAGGTGTTTTAGTAAACATTGCATTTGAACCACAAGATTTAATATAATATGATTATCAAAAACATTTGCATTCCAAAGTTGTTATTTGTTTCGCGGGCACCCAATTATCAAACTTAACTGTTTTGCACTCTTTGCGTAGTGTTAGAACATACACTAGACCCGAAAATATATTTCATCCGCTAACGGTAGCGAACCGTCCGAATGAGGCTCGTCAAGCCCATGTGATCACATAATATAAGTTCACATTTACACCCTGCAAGTGTAACTAATGATAATTGAATTGAGGATTTTTGTTCAAACCCGTACGTGGAATGTTCGTTTTCGTACTTGTGTTCAAAGTGTAAAAGCATGATGCGTATATGTTTCTCATCCCATAGTTTAAAGCATAAAAGTTGTTTGAAAGATGGGACTATGATCTCACCTTGTGTACACGAGTAATAAGTACTTCAAAAAGTAACGTGTGCAAAGAACAATGCTAGTCTTGACCTAAACAAATAGGTCGTATCAATAACGATAAACGCGATAGGTCAAAGATGTTCAATTAGTCCTATGGCTCATTACGACTCGATTATGTAGCATGTGACTCAAATTGTCCAAGTTTCATGCAAGATACAAGTATAGAAACAAGTTAGAAAGATTGCATAATCATTTGGTTAAGTTTGATAAAAAGTCAAACTTTGGTCGATCAAAGTCAACGAAAAAGTCAACACGTTCGGGTCGGGTCCCGAACTATTTTTCTGAGGTTTTTATTCATATATAAGCATGTTAGAACCAGTTACATGTGAATCGGAGGTCCATAGCGTGCCAAACATTTTTCATATTTTAACCATGTAGGTCAGAATTAAAATACGCCTATTGTCGCGCTGCGACAAAGGCTAGCCGCGCCGCGGCGAATAGCAGGTGCTGGTCAGTCTCAATTGTCTAAGTCCCAAATCAACATTCAAACTAACACAAAACACAAACCGTAAACACTTAGAACTCGTATCTTATATCGTTGGAAAGGTAATTTGACAAGGAACACGACTAAGCACATTTCAACAACCAAAAACATCATTTGCAATAACCGAATTTTCAAATCAAATGATCAATCAATGCACACATTTAATGCTTCAAATTTTACAAGTGCACTTTTATGATTCGGGCATTTAATGCATACATAAAACACGCCGTTTCGTAGGTAATTAAGTATACAATCTAACTAACCATTTACCAACAACAATTTATGGCATTCAATTCATCAAAAATGCATTTCAAGTTCATCAAACCCTAACCCAAATTCACCAAAATCACTAATCAAGTTCATGAACTTTTCTAAAGCAACCTACACATCAAATTGAAGCTAGTGACACTAGGAACACATTTAATACTTGCACTTTAACATATCAACAACATTTAAGCAACCAAATCATCAATCAAACATACCAAACTTTCAAGTTCATGCTAGTTACCAAAAATAACAAGATCGAACATATAAATCATATATTCATGTTAGACTTGAGCCATAGACATTAATTAACAACTTTATAAGTTAAAAACATCAATAACACAAAATCTAGTGATTTTAAAAAGTTACCCAAACTTGATGAAATCGGTATGGAATCGAAGAGGAAGTTGCAAGGATTGCAAATATGTAATTTGTTTTGATTGAAGCTTGCTTGAACGAATTTAGATGATGATTCTTTGAGATGGAGTTTGAGAGAAATTGTGAAAGTAGTAAAAGAAAAGAGAAAAAGAAAAGGAATAATGAATGGATGAGGTTGAAGGTTTGACTAGTTGACCTAGTCAAATCTTTGGCCTCTTGGCAAGTTTAGTCCATCCACTTTGAATCGGGTGCGTGAATTACCTAAATGAGATAATTTAAAACGCGTATTAACGAAGGATGTTATAATCATATAACTGACTTTAAATAGTTAAATGGAAAAGTAAACGGAAAAAGGTGGGATGTTACATTACCTACTCCTTAAAAGAAATTTCGTCCCGAAATTTAAGTAGGCGTAGTAGTCGTTGTTTCTTCCTCAGAATCTTGCGTTTCCGAAACCGGGAAAAGATGAGGGTATTTCTTTTGCATTTGATCTTGTCTTTCCCAAGTAAACTCGGGTCCCCTTTTGGCGTTCCAATGGACTTTGACAATCGGGATTCGGCTTTGTTTCAACGTCTTGACGGAGGTGTCCACGATTTCAACCGGTTCCTCCACAAAATGAAGTTTGTCATCAATAGTAAGTTCTTCGAGAGGGATGACGATATCGGGTTCGGCTAGACACTTTTTCAAGTTAGATACATGGAAGGTAGGATGAACGGAGTTCAATTGAGGTGGAAGATCTAAACGATAAGCAACAGTTCCAATACGCTCCAAGATTTTGAAAGGACCAATATACCGCGGATTTAGCTTCCCGCGTTTCCCAAAATGGATTACACCTTTCCAAGGTGCGACTTTTAACATTACTCGATCACCGAATTGAAATTCGAGGTCGTTGCGTCTTTTGTCGGTGTAGCACTTTTGACGACTCCGAGCCGTACGAAGCCTATCTCGGATTTGTACGATCTTCTCGGTGGTTTCGTGAATGAGTTCGGGTCTGGTGATTTTCACGTCGCCTACCTCAGTCCAACAAAGAGGTGAACGACATTTTTGGCCATATTGCGCTTCAAAAGGTGCGGCTTTTATACTCGCGTGATAATTATTGTTGTAAGAGAACTCGGCGAGAGGTAAGTGCTTGTCCCAAGCTTTTCCAAAATCAACCACGCAAGCTCGTAACATGTCCTTCAAGGTTTGAATTGTGCGTTCGCTTTGTCCATCAGTTTGAGGGTGATATGCGGTGCTCATGTCTAAACGCGTTCCCAACGCTTCTTGCAAGGTAAGCTAAAATCTAGAAACAAAACGGCCATCTCGGTCGGAGATAATCGATAAAGGTACACCGTGTTGGGCTATGATCTCCTTAATGTAAAGTTGTGCAAGTTTCTCCATTTTGTCAGTTTCTTTCATAGCGAGAAAGTGTGCGGATTTGGTGAGATGGTCAACAATAACCCAAATGGTATCATAACCACCCGTTGTCTTTGGTAACTTGGTGATGAAGTCCATCGTTATTCTTTCCCACTTCCATTGCGGGATTTCGGGTTGTTGAAGTAACCCGGACGGTCAAACACTTGGCAACATAAGTAGCTACGTCCCTTTTGATGTTCGGCCACCAATATTGTTCTTTAAGGTCGTGGTACATCTTATTTGCACCGGGGTGAATCGAGTATCGTGACTTATGGGCTTCATCTAAAATAAGGTTTCGTAGGTCCCCATATCTAGGCACCCAAATCCTTCCAGCGTAATATCGGAGTCCGGTCTCCCTAATTTCGAATCGAGAGACGAGAATGTTCAAGAGCTCGTGTGAAACGTTTTCATCCTTGAGAGCCTCATCTTGGGCTACCCGAATTTGGCTATTAAGGTTGGTGTGGATGGTGATGTTTAAAGCTCGGACACGAAGAGACACCGCTCTTTCTTTTTGACTTAAGGCATCGGCTACTACGTTTGCCTTCCCGGGATGGTAATGAAGCTCGCAATCATAATCGTTTAAGGTTTCAATCCACCTTCGTTGTCTCATGTTTAGTTGCTTTTGGTCGAAGATGTGTTGGAGACTTTTGTGATCGGTGAAGATGGTACTCTTGGTTCCATAAAGATAGTGTCTCCACATTTTAAGTGCAAAGACAACGGCTCCGAGTTCGAGATCATGTGTCGTATAGTTTCGTTCATGAATTTTGAGTTGTCGAGAAGCATAAGAAATGACTTTCGTTTGTTGCATCAACACACACCCAAAACCATGTTTCGAGGCGTCGCAATACACAACAAAATCATCGTTGCCTTCGGGAAGTGACAAGATAGGAGCGGTGGTTAGCTTCGTTTTCAAGATTTGAAATGCGGATTCTTGTTCGGTTGCCCAAACGAATTTTCTTCCCTTATGAGTTAACACGGTTAGAGGACGACCAACCAAAGAGAAATCTTTGATGAATCTACGATAGTATCCGGCGAGACCCAAGAATTGACGAATGTGAGTAGGAGTAGTAGGAGTCTCCCATTTACTAATGGCTTCGATTTTTGATGGATCGACTTTAATACCTTGATCACTTACAACATGACCAAGAAATTGAACTTCCTTCAATCAAAATTCACACTTGGAGAATTTGGCATAGAGTCATTCTTGTCTCAAGAGTTCAAGCACAAGTTGGAGATGTTGTTCGTGTTCTCCTTCGCTTTTAGAATAGACCAAGATGTCATCGATGAACACAATAACGAATTTATCAAGATACGGTTTGCACACGCGGTTCATAACATCCATGAACACCGCCGGTGCGTTAGTGAGACCAAATGGCATGACAAGGAATTCATAACTACCATAACGAGTTCGGAAAGCGGTTTTGGAGACATCTTCCCCCTTAACCCTTAATTGATGATAACCCGAACGGAGATCGATTTTCGAATATACACAAGACCCTTGTAGTTGATCAAAGAGGTCATCGATGTGAGGAAGAGGATATCGGTTCTTAACCATCAATTTGTTTAGTTCACGATAATCAATGCACATTCGTAGGGATCCGTCTTTCTTTTTAACAAAAAAAATCGGAGCGCCCCAAGGTGAATGGCTAGGTTGGATAAAACCACGATCAAGTAGTTCTTGGATTTGACTTTGCAATTCTTTCATTTCGGATGGAGCGAGTCTATATGGTGCACGTGCTACGGGTGCGGCTCCCGGAATAAGATCGATTTGGAATTCAACCGGTCGATGAGGTGGAAGACCCGGCAATTCGTCAGGAAATACATCGGAATAGTCACTAACAATTGGCACATCATCGATGCGCTTCTCATAGGGCTCGACTTTCTTAACATGAGCAAGGATCGCAAAATAACCCTTACGGAGTAGTTTTCTAACTTTAATGCATGAAACGAGGTTGAGTCCGGTGCAACTCTTATCGCCATAGACGATCAAAGGTTCGCTGTTCTCGATAGGAATCCGGATTGCGTTAAGATCACAAAGGATGTGAGATTTCGTTTTGGCTAGCCAATTCATACCGATTATTACATCGATGCTTCCTAGTTCCATGGGTATCAAGTCAATTTCAAACACATTACCCAAAATGTTTAACGTATACCCCCGGTAAAATGTGTCGGCACTCAATAGTTTCCCGTTGGCCACTTCAATGGTATAAGTGGTATCTAGTGGAAGTGGTGGAGTGCTAAAAGAATGAGTCAAAGTCTTGGATACAAAACTCTTATCGGCACCCGAATCGAATAAACAAGTAACATAAGTGTTGTTGAGGAGAAACGTACCCGTGACTAATTCATTGTCCTCTCGGGCTTCCTCGGTGTTGATGTTAAAAGCTCGGCCTCGTGTGTTGGGGTTGGCTTTCTTCTTCGGACATGCATTTCTAAAATGACCCGTTTGGCCACATTCATAACAAGTACCCGATTTTGGTGCATTGGGCACCTTTTGAGCGACGGGGGTGGCACTTCTACAATCGTTGGCCACATGACCACCCCTTAGGCACCGGTGACAAAAGAGATTGCTACATTCACCATAGTGGTGTTTGTGGCATTTGTTGCAAAAGGGTTTATTTCCGCCATAGCTTTTCTTGGCGTCGAAGGTGAAGGGCTTTTTGGTGAAGTTGTTGTTGTAGTTGTTGCTTGATTGGGGGGCTTCCCATTTTCTTTTGTTGCCGCCCGATTTATCCTCGGCCTTAGGTGCCGGAACTACGATTTCGTCAACCGTTTCGATCAATTGACGGGCCATGTTCAAGGCTTGTTGTAGGTTAGCGAGTTTGGATGACATCACTCCTTGTTTGATGCTCTTTGGAAGACCATCCATATAGAGTTCAACCCTTTGAGATTCGGGGTTCACGAGGTAGGGACACATCAAGGATAGCTCAGCGAATCGTTGATTGTAGGCCTTGAGATCATTTCCGGCCGCCTTTAAAGTTCTTAGCTCTTGTTCGAGCTTTCGGGTTTCTTCACGAGGGAAAAATTCGACGATCAACCTTTCCCTTAAATCGGCCCAAGAGAGGGCGTGAGCTTCATCGGTACCCACCGATTGTACATACGTGTTCCACCACGTGAGGGCGATACCGGCAAAGGTGTGGGTGGAATATTTGACTTTATCTTGATTCCGACAACCGCTTATGCTAAAAACGGCTTCCGTTTGTTCGAACCATCGAGTGAGTACAACCGGGCCCCCGGTCCCATCAAAAGTATGAGGTTTGCACCCCATGAAAGCTTTATAGGAGCACCTTTCGCTTGAGTTACCGGCCCCTTGATTGTTGTTGTTGTGGTTGTTGTTATTGTTGTTGTTGGAGGAGTGACCGGCCATGGCCGCATCCACGGCGGTGGCTATAATTCGTTGTAGAGCTTGTTCGGGAGTCTCATGGCGTGGCACACGACGAGGAGGCATTGTTCCTTCAAAACATAAGAATACCGTTGATTAGTATTTTCAATAATACTAATCATGATATGGAATAAGGACAGAGAGAAAAATTTTCCTTGACTCGCCTTAAATTCTTTATGCCACAATGTCGGAACGTTCATATGAGTCACCGTAATATAATCCCGAAAATTATATTACCCTGATTCATATGTGCATTTGACATCATTTCATATAGTCAAGGTGGCGTGTCAATCAAATTTAACAACGTGAGATTAAGATGAACAAAGAGTAGATGTGAGTAGAAACGTTCGAGTATAAATGCACAAGTAGTCAAGTAATTCCTACTTCAAGTCTATATGCCGGTTGTAGTCTAGACTCACTAATGTACCCTATGACTCCGGGTTGACAGCAATGAACTCTAAATCGCTACAACCAACGCTCTGATACCATCTGTAGCGACCCGACCAAATCATGTTTGACGGCGCCGACTACTTAGGTCCCGTTACGTGGTCATAAGTCTTTAACATGACGTTTGACCAAAAATATGTCGCATTCATTTCATAAGTAAAAGGATGTTTCAAGTTTACAAATGTAGTTCAAAAGACTAGTTACATTACAATGTTTAACGTATGAATGAAACCTATGCGACACAATTTAAAGTAGTCAAAAGACGCTCCAACTATGCATGTATACTCGACATCTAAGTAAGTATCAAAAAGAGTGCGGAAGCATGTATCAAGTAGCGCTCAAGGACCTGAGAAAACATATAGAAAACTGTCAACGAAAAAGGTTGGTGAAATCATAGGTGTTTTAGTAAACGTTGCATTTGAACCACAAGATTTAATATAATATGATTATCAAAATCATTTGCATTCCAAAGTTGTTATTTGTTTCACGGGCACCCAATTATCAAACTTAACTGTTTGCACCCTTTACATAGTGTTAGAACATACACTAGACCCGAAAATATATTTCATCCGCTAACGGTAGCGAACCGTCCGAATGAGGCTCGTCAAGCCCATGTGATCACATAATATAAGTTCACGTTTACACCCTGCAAGTGTAACTAATGATAATTGAATTGAGGATTTTTGTTCAAACCCGTACGTGGAATGTTCGTTTTCGTACTTGTGTTCAAAGTGTTAAAGCATGATGCGTATATGTTTCTCATCCCATAGTTTAAAGCATAAAAGTTTTTTGAAAGATGGGACTATGATCTCACCTTGTGTACATGAGTAATAAGTACTTCAACAAGTAACGTGTGCAAATAACAATGCTAGTCTTGACCTAAACAAATAGGTCGTATCAATAACGGTAAACGCGATAGGTCAAAGATGTTCAATTAGTCCTATGGCTCGTTACGACTCGATTATGTAGCATGTGAATCAAATTGTCCAAGTTTTATGCAAGATACAAGTATAGAAACAAGTTAGAAAGATTGCATAATCATTTGGTTAAGTTTGACAAAAAGTCAAACTTTGGTCGGTCAAAGTCAACGAAAAAGTCAACACGTTCGGGTCGGGTCCCGAACTATTTTTCTGAGGTTTTTATTCATATATAAGCATGTTAGAACAAGTTACATGTGAATCGGAGGTCCATAGCGTGCCAAACATTTTTCATATTTTGACCATGTAGGTCAGAATCAAACTACGCCTATTGTCGCGCCGCGACAAAGGCTAGCCGCGCCGCGGCGAATAGCGGGTGCTGGTCAGTCTCAATTGTCTAAGTCCCAAATCAACATTCAAACTAACACAAAACACAAACCGTAAACACTTAGAACTCGTATCTTATATCGTTGGAAAGGTAATTTGACAAGGAACACGACTAAGCACATTTCAACAACCAAAAACATCATTTGCAATAACCGACTTTTCAAATCAAATGATCAATCAATGCACACATTTAATGCTTCAAATTTTACAAGTGCACTTTTATGATTCAGGCATTTAATGCATACATAAAACACGCCATTTTGTAGGTAATCAAGCATACAATCTAACTAACCATTTACCAACAACAATTCATGGCATTCAATTCATCAAAAATGCATTTCAAGTTCATCAAACCCTAACCCAAATTCACCAAAATCACTAATCAAGTTCATGAACTTTTCTAAAGCAACCTACACATCAAATTGAAGCTAGTGACACTAGGAACACATTTAATACTTGCACTTTAACATATCAACAACATTTAAGCAACCAAATCATCAATCAAACATACCAAACTTTCAAGTTCATGCTAGTTACCAAAAATAACAAGATCGCACATATAAATCATATATTCATGTTAGACTTGAGCCATAGACACTAATTAACAACTTTATAAGTTAAAAACATCAAGAACACAAAATCTAGTGATTTTAGAAAGTTACCCAAACTTGATGAAATCGGTATGGAATCGAAGAGGAAGTTGCAAGGATTCCAAATATGTAATTTTTTTTGATTGAAGCTTGCTTGAACGAATTTAGATGATGATTCTTTGAGATGGAGTTTGAGAGAAATTGTGAAAGTAGTAAAAGAAAAGAGAAAAAGAAATGGAATAATGAATGGATGAGGTTGAAGGTTTGACTAGTTGACCTAGTCAAATCTTTGGCCTCTTGGCAAGTTTAGTCCCTCCACTTTGAATCGGGTGCGTGAATTACCTAAACGAGATAATTTAAAACGCGTATTAACGAAGGATGTTATAATCATATAACGGACTTTAAATAGTTAAACGGAAAAGTAAACGGAAAAAGGCGGGATGTTACACGGCTGGATCGCGCTAACCTTTAGAATAGTGATCACGAGGAAACTATCTGTGTGCTACGCGCACAGTGCGCCGAGTTGGAGAAGCGAACGAGGTCGGCTGCTCACGAGTTTGAGGTGTTAAAGGCAGGCCTTCCTCGTATAGTGGATCATGCTTTAAACAGCGCTACCGTAAATGATCGCTATGAGAGGGCTTTAAAAGCTATACAGGATGTCGAGCGTCTTCACTTTTGGGATATCGTAATAGAACATATTCAGGTGCCCACCATTCTTCCCAAAGCTATTCGAGACTGCCTCATTCCTGAAGCGCGAAAAGTTGCTAGGGAGGCCTGCAGAGCGCAACATCACATCCCTATTCCCCGACTTGAGGAGTTGTTATGCAACCCGCGAGTATCGGCGCGAGATTTGATAGATTTTGAGTTGTAATTTTGTTTTGTAATTCCATAATGTGTTATGACGCGTGTAACATTTTGTATTAAGTGTATTTTTCGCAATAAGTGGAAAATGTGTTATCGCGATATAAGCGCGTGATGTACTTACTTTTCGTATTCTCGTTTCATTACTGGTAATTATCGCTTCTTTTATACTCTTGGCGTGCCGTCGCTAACCTTCATGTGTGCTGATGTGCACTCAACACACACTTTGGATTGCGCGCTCGTAATCGCGTCGAAGAGTCTTCCAAACGTTAGTTTGGGACTGTGGTCAAGCGCGACCAACGCTTTTTTGTTTATAGTCATGACATGCAGATCCCTAGGTCTGCTCGGGTGGAACTAGGTCAACCCAATGACCGTCGCTCTCCGGTAATAGGTCTATTCTGTCGCCAAACAGACTTCTGCCGCGCGGGAACTATGGAAAGTCATCCCTTAAGTAGGCAGGAACGCACTAGTATTTTAATATGTGCGTGCAGTTCAAATCATAAAGCTATTCAGCTCTGAGAGGCACATGAAATCGTAACCAAAAATGACTTAATGCTTTAATATAATCAAAAAACGAGTTTACAATAGGTGAGTATACTGTCGACCTACAAAGGTGCGTTGTTTAGTAATTACATGCAAGTCTAGATAAAGTAGGTGATTGATCAAGTCTCCTATTTTCTATATTACATGTAGCATTTTTTAAGCACGGTAGCATGCCAGGTCTGCTTGATTGGATTTCCCTTAAGCTCTGCTAGTTTGTAAGTTTCGATGTTACTGATCCCAACGACCTTGTAAGGTACTTCCCAGTTTGGCCCTAACTTTCCAGTGTTTTGGGCCCTGCTTGCTTGGTTGTCGCGCCACACAAGGTCTCCTACCTTGTACGTTCTTGCCCTTACGCGCTTTTCGTAATATTTTGCAATGCGCTGCTTGTTGGTGGCTTCTCAGATAGCCACCATTTCTCTGCGATCCTCCGCGTAGTTCAGGTTAGTGTACAATCTTTCGTCGTTCTCGCCTTCGCTGTATGACAAAATTCTTTCTATTGGAATGGTTATCTCCGCTGGGATTACTGCCTCTGAACCGTACACCAGGCTGAATGGTGTCTCTCCTGTGCTGTTCTTGTGCGTCGTTCTGTGTGCCCATAGGACTTTGGGTAACTCATCTACCCATCCGCTGTGCTTCATCCCCAACCTTGCTTTGATGGCGTGCACAATGTCTCTGTTGGTGACCTCGCATTGACCATTGGCCTAAGGGTGCGCGACAGAGGTGAAGCGTTGTTTGATATCCAGATCTTTACACCAGATATGGAAGGGATTACCTTCAAATTGCGTACCATTATCGCTAACAATCTCATTAGGTACGCCGAACCTGCACACAATGCCTTTCTAGAAGAAATCTCTAACTTGCTTACTGGTAATAGTGCGCAATGGCTTTGCTTCCTCCCACTTGGTGAAGAAGTCGATAGCTACCACCAGGTATTCAGCGTTTCCCGCGCCCTTTGGGAAAGGTCCCACTATGTCGATAGCCCACTTGCAAAATGGCCACGGTGATACGATAGGTATCATGGGATGCTGAGGCGCTCTGCTGACGGGCGCGTGTAACTGACACTCCTGGAAAACTCTAATCCTTTCAGCTATGCCAGCGTACATTCTAGGCCAATAATACCCTAGTCGCTTAATTCTCTCAGTGACTATTCTCCACCCAGAATGCAACCCGCAGGATCCTTTGTGAACCTCATCGATAATCATAGCAGCCTCTTTAGGTCCTACGCAGCACAGGGACGCGCCTAAATAAGACTTTCGATATAAAATTTCTCCTCGCAACTCGTAGTTTGGTGCCTTCACCCTGATCTTCGTTGCTTCCTTCTCTCCTTCGGGTAAAGATCTGGTTCGCAGGAATTCTATGATATCTGTCATCCAAGTCGCTTCTTCTTCTTCAACAGATGCGATCGTGGTTTCTGGCTCTGTGGACTTCGTGAAGACTTGTTCTACTAATATTTTCTTTTCCATGTGGTTGAAGGTAAGGGCCTCCAGTTTACTGAGCACATCCGCCTGCTTATTCTGGCTCCTGGGAATTTGGCCGATCCTGAAGTCGACGAACGCGTCGGCTAGAGAATGAACCAGAGCCAGGTATGATTGCATGGATTTGTCGTTGGCGTCAAAGGTGCCGTTTATCTGATTGGCGACTAGCTGTGAATCCACGTAAGCTTGCAGCTTCTTTATTCCTAGCTCTGGAACTATGCACATTTCTGCTAACAGCGCCTCATACTCTGCCTCGTTGTTTGTCACCTTAAAGTTAAATCGTAACGCGTATGTATGATCTTCCTGATGTGGACCTGTAAGGATTAATCCTGTGCCAGCGCCCTCAGAGCTTGCCGTGCCGTCGGTATAGAGCTCCGCGGGAAGCTGTTCAGGGTCGTCTATCGTTGGCATATCAGCGGCCGTTTCGGCCAAATAATCGTCCATCACCTGCCCCTTAATAGCGCTTCTAGCGCAGAATGAGATTTCATGTTCGCCCAACTCTATTGCCCATTTGGTTAGCCTACCCTATATCTCGGGCTTATAGAGTAGCTGTCGAAAAGGTTGATCAGTGAGCACCGTTATCGGATGTGCTTGGAAGTATCTGCGCAGACGTCGGGCGGTAACGACGAGCGTGTACACAAGTTTTTCTATGGGGCTATAATTCAGCTCGCTTCCTGATAGCGCTTTGCTGACGAAGTAGATTGGCATTTGGGCATCCCCTCGTTCAGCAAATAAAACGGAGCTAACAGCCTCCCTAAATACCGCGAGGTAAAGTATCAGGGTTTCGCCTGCAATCGGGGCTGTTAACGTCGGGAGGTCTTTGAGGAGTGCCTTCATCTCCTGGAACGCCTTTTCTGCCTCGTCGGTCCACTAAAAATCCGACTTCTTAGCACAGTCCTTCAGGGTGCGAAAGAACGGGAGTGATCGTTCGGCGGCCTTGGACAAGAATCGCGTCAATGCGGCTAACTTCCCATTGAGGCTTTGAACTTGCTTTTTTGTTTTAGGGGAGGGCATTTTTTCAATTGCTTCTATCTTCTTTGGGTTAGCCTTGATTCCACGCGGAGTCACAATGTGTCCCAAAAAATTCCCTTCCTCTTCTCCAAAGCTGCACTTGGCCGGCTTGAGTTTCATGTTGATGCTTCGGAGCTTGTTAAACGTTTCGAGTATATCGACCAACAATGGTTCCTCAGTATTGCTCTTAATGAAGAGGTCGTCAACATATGCCTCAAGGTTGCGCCCTATCTGCTTAGCGAATGTTGTATCGATAGTGCGTTGATAAGTAGCGCCCGCATTCTTTAGTCCAAAGGGCATCTTAGTGTAACAGTATATCCCTTGGTCCGTGTGGAACGCGGTTTTATCTTCATCCTTTTCCGCAATTTGTATTTGGTGATATCCTTTGTAGGCATCCAGAAACACTTGAACCTAAAACCAGCAAGCGACTCTACTTTCCAGTCTATTTCTGGGAAAGGATAGTTGTCTTTGGGGCAAGCTTTGTTAATGTCTTTAAAATCAATACAGAGCCACCACGTTCCATCCGACTTGGCCACCAGCACAGGGTTGGCCACCCATGTATGGTAATTCACTTTGCGCAGTATGTTGTCCTTGACCAGCTTATCCACTTCTCTGTGAAACCACTCACTTCTCTCTGGGGCCATTGGCCGATTCTTTTGCTTAATTGGGGTCAAATTGATGCTAGCGCGGAGGTGATGTTGCGCTATCTCTCGTGGTACTCCAGTCATGTCAGCATCGCGCCAACAAAACACGTCAGAGTTAGCGATGAGGATGTTCCTCAGCTTTTCCTTAGTCTCGTGTGTAAGGCTCCCCCTATTTTTACCTTCTGTTCCGGATACTCGGGATTGACTATAACCCACCACTCATTTGCGCCCTTTTCTTCTGGAATAGCGCTACCCTTATCAGTAACAGACGCGTATAAGGCGTCCAACGGTGTTGACTCGAGGGTGGCAACTCCTTGATCCGTCAGGAATCGAACCATCCCGTGAATGGTGGACGGTATAGCGCCAAATTTCTGAATGGAAGTCCTCCCTAGTATGGCGTTATATCTAGAGTACGAGCGCACAATGCAAAATTCTATACTTTCGGTGTGCTTCTTTGATTTATCTCTGCTGTCTCTTAGCTCCAGCTTCAAATCCAAAATTCCGATGGGCCACGCTGATTCTCCAGAAAATTCGGATAAAGCTGTAGTCGGAGGTTTGATGGTTCGCCTCACTGTTGTGGGTAGCTATCGGAAGCAATGCTCGTACATGATGTCGACGCTACTGTCGTTGTCTATGTGAAGGCGCTTAACGCCATGTCCTGACTCTGGCAGATATCCCTGCACTACAATTGGTGCGTCTGAAGTGTTAAACATCTGAATGGCGGGGAATGATATCTCCGTCATCTTTGAGCTCCCGTCAGCGCTAGCTTTGCGCTTTTTTCCTTGCTGGGGTAGGCAATTGGCCATTGAACGCACCTATTTTTTCGCTACAAGTGCCTGTATAGAAAAAATAAATGAGAAGTGGACATATAGAAAAAAGATCAAATCAAAACCTTTTAACTTGTATGTCCCACAGATGGCGCCAAATGATCAAGCATAGAATATTCGGGTCGGGTTCGGTCTATGCTTGACATCACTAAGAGGGGATTTAAGGGTCAATTGAGTTTAACTCTCCGGTCCGGAGTACCGTGAATAACTCCTTGCGAGATGAGGATCTCAACAGGGGTGGTTAAACGTAGACCCACCATCGGCGGATAGTCCGGTCGTCGATGGCTCGCGTCGGGAATAAGGTTTGTGTTCAAGGAACGCTACCTGTATATCAACGATGTCTAGTGTAGTGTTGTGAGTCCGGTAGCGCGGGTATAAGTCCAGTAGCACGGGTAAGGGAGGTGCTATGCAAATAGCGCGACTGGTCCGTACGTAGATACTAAAAATAGTATGTGTGTAACTTCCCAAAATAGACCAACCCATTGCCTTGTAATTCCAGTCCGTTATTTATAGCTACAGTGTTGTCCATTCATTGGACCCACGTGTTCCATGTTGCTTTCTTGTCTGCACTACCCGGTTATTTCGTGGAGGGGACCAGGGAACAGTACTATCACCTTTTTCGCTGGCTGTCGGCTCTTGCACAGAGATCGTGGCAAGTACAGGACACGTCACCCTTATGCAGTGCACCATCGTCAAAATGGCGCCCTCTAGCGCACATTTACTTGCGCCAGAAGTGCTATTGCACAGAGGATATGCACATGGTGCAAGTGTGATGCGCAACATGAGTCAATCAGGTATGCGTATCATTATCGTGCACCATGTCATCTCGCGCAGCGTTCATTAATGCATATATCAGATTGGCTTGGTTGAGAGCGCGTTGTTCGCGCTCTCAAGCCGGTGATTCGGTGGAAGTGTCTCTTCCTGTAGATGAAGTTCCTTGTGCAAAGGTAGTAGCGCTAGATCTAGGGGTTGTTGGGGAAGCATCGCGTCGCGGCGAGGGTGAAGGTCTCACGCTTTGTGGGCCAACGGGACTGCTTGCGTGACTAGGGTTACTGCGCGTGGCTTCAGATGCCAGGTAGGCGGGGGTGAACCCCATGCTTGTGGTGTTTGAGGCCCATGGTATCGGCCTGATTGCTTCCGGGGTCTTGAAAGGAGATGTGGATGCACCAAGGGGAGATATCGGAGCCCCTTGGTGGCGCGTTCTCAGAGGTTCCCGCAGGTCCTTTAGCTGCAGGCTTCGGTCCTGTGGGCGAGGTGGCTCGCGCTTGCACAGGCTTAGGTACTTCTGGCTTGCTAGTCATTTCGATACATGTTACTGTATTAAAAAGAAACAAGCGAGTTGTTAGTGGACATATGGAAAAAAGATCAAATTAAAACCTTTTAACTTGTATGTCCCACGGATGGCGCCAAATGATCAAGCATAGAATAATCGGGTCGGGCTCGGTCCATGCTTGACATCAAAGAAGGGGGATTTAAGGGTCAATTGGGTTTAACTCTCCGGTCCGGATTACCATGAATAACCCCTTACGAGATGAGGATCTCAGCAGGGGTGGTTAAACATAGACCCATCATCGATGGGTTATCCGGTTAACGATGGTTCGCACTGGGTTATAGGGTTTATGTTCATAGAACATTACTTGTATATCAAGAGTGTCTAGTGGAGTGCTATATGTCCGGTAGCGCGGGTATAATTGCGCTATATAGATAGCGCATCTAGTTCATACCTTGATACCAAAAATAGTATAGGTGTAAATCCCAGTGGATCGTTCTTTGTTGTGGATTGAGTCCGTTATTTATATGGTAATCCTTTTTGTCTTTTATTGCCACATAATAAAGCTAAAAGGATCGTGGCCTGCCAATAGTACATCCTTGAGTGAGCTGATCTTACAAAAGTAAAAAGTGTTTTGTCGGACCTGATTCTTGTCTGCCAGGTGCCTTCTGCCAGCTACAGCATCGCCTGACATGTATACGTCACCTTGGCGCTTGTATGGGATCTGCGCCAGGTCTGTGACTTGAGCGCTCATTCCTTCAGCGCGCAACATGCATGGATCATATGGTGATGCTGTTTGATGCGCTACACGAGCTGATCGGGTATGCGTATCATTAACTACATAACTTAGACCTATCTAATTATGAATTTACTTGAGAAGATTGTAATCCCACAAAGTCCGACTCATCAGAGCCAATAATATCAATTGATATATACTTACGCTATGTTTATTTTCCACTCAATAATTTGTTTCTATACAAATGATCTATTTTTGTCACTTAATCTAAAATTTTGTTTGTTTCTAGGAGACATAGAGGGTCTGTTTACCTTTTTATGTCTTAAGTTATGTTTTCTCTTTGCATCATAATGAACAGGGGTGTGTGATTTCAACTCCGCTGGACTGCAGCATTGCACTTAATGTTATCCCTGACCTGAAGTATCTACTCAGGTCGCCTTTCTCTTAGTGCTGGGGGTGGGGGGGGGGGGGGGGGGAGGGGAGGTTACCTGACTTGCCCTCGGATTGGCCCGGGTTTCCTCCAAGGCAGTAGTTGGGGGCGGGTTATACAACTACAGGAGATGAACACATGAGTGGTTTTTTTACCCCCCAGGTGATCTTAAACTGATGTCCAAAAAAAATGATTGTCTGATTCTATGTTTCCTAGAAACAGACCAATATTCAGATTTTGTGACAAAGAAACGTCAATTTTACTTCATGAATTAAGAGATGTACGGAAACAAAATCATTAAGTGGAAAGTAAACATGCCATAGAATTAGACACCCATCTAGAAACGTAAACAAATGGAAGACTTAGGGGCTCTTTACTTTTTATCCGTTTTAAGTTTTGTTTCTATGCCTACTCATTTGAATGGGTGTCTGATTTTGTGACTCTAAGAAACAGACCAATTGTCAGATTAAGTAATATTTTAAGTTACAAAAAATAACAATTTAACTTATGGAATTAAGAGCTGTATAGAAAGTGATCATTCAGTCGAAAGAAATCAGGCTCTTAATACATGAAAAAAAAAAGTAAAACAACCCTTGAAAAATGTATGGGGTCAGGGACCATCTTTATAAGGCTTTTCATTTGTGAGGAGAACACACTAGCCCAGCATGATCAGTGGCGAGTGTAGGTGTATCCGGATGAGGTCCCGTGACACTACTAGTTTTTCGAAATTTATCAAAAAAAATTATTATTTTTATATGACACCACTAAATATAATAATGGGACCCCATGAATTTTTAGATATTATAATTTCATAGTTTTGATTTCTAAAGTGTTTGAAATTAGCTCAATTACGACTTTATAGTATAAGTCATTGAATATATTATATATAAAAATAAACAAACCTTTGTCCAATTCAATTCTTATTCTGTTTTACTTCATTCTACATCACAGTTTCTTTTGATTCTATCTTCAATCCTTCATCCTAGGGATTTCAACGGATCGAATATGGATCGGGTGTGGGCGTGAGGCCATATACATGTAGTTATTGTTTACCCATATCCATAGTCATATTCATATCCATTTAAATTTAGTTCATACGTCTATATATATATATATATATATATATATATATATATATATATATATATATATATATATATATATATATATATATATATATATATATATATATATATATATATATATATATCCAGTAGATTAAGCTGGTTAATGGATATTCATTCGATATTTAATAAATCTTATAATATTTTCAAATATATAATGAAAACAAAACGTAATATGACATGACATAATTTAAAATTATTACACCAGAAGGTGTAATGTTTGTCTAGAATGAACATAATTTGTTAAATTTACTATAATATGAAAAATTATGTGTAATTTTTATGTTGAGATATATATGTTTTATTGTGAGTACTCATAATAAATTCATTATATAGTTGTAACTTATAAGTAAGATAAAATTTAAAAGTGCTATATAATAGCAATTTAAAATTGATACTGTAAAATTACTACTCTATAGGCCATGACTACAATACTATTGCATTATTGCTACTATATAGGTCATTGCTACTTTAAAATTGCTACTGTGAAATTATTACATATGAACAAATTATTCAATTTTATGTTTGTGTTTTGGGCACGACCTGACCCGACTTGATTTGACCCGACACGTTCAATATTTTGTACAAGTTATCAATTAAATTTTTAGGACCCTATTGAGTTTTGATTCTAGAATCGCCACTGGGCGTGATTAGTATCTTTAAAACCCGACTATATATTTGGTATCTAAGCCCAAACAGATTGTAGAGCAAAGTTGGTAATATAGAGCTTGCTTTGTACTCCGTATATGGAATTATATTAGTGATAGGTAATTATTACGGATTACTATATGAACTCAAAAAGTTTCGTAATTATGATATACAGTACTTGTATTTTTATATAAAAATAATCATTGATTCAAGTTAATACTTACTTTTTCAGGATATCATATAAGCATATTTAACTAAACTCGATTCATAAATTCATCGTATCATGTACTCAGGTTGCTCACGTTTAAGAAATTCATACAAAAGAAGAAAAATGACACAATCTGACATACATTGATACATACACATACGCGCAGGTATAACAAATGCATGAATGCTATTCCATTTAATTCGTCTCAAACTCTCAATCTAAATGTCTACTATAAAAATGCACACATTTTAATAAAAATACAATTACTACATTGTTAACCAATAAGATCTCTTCTTTTTCTACTATAATTACATTAGGTTTTGTTGGCTAGAAGGGAAAATGGACTTGTTTTCATACCTAAAAAATTGGAAAATTTTGACACTTCAATTGAAAGAGAGGTACTATATCATTACAAAAGAAATATCCGATTCGGATGATAGTAAAGAAAGTGCAACAGTACAACCATTAGTGATGCATAAAATCAAGCTAGGGGAAAAAGAATCTTATGTTTTAATTTTTGAACAATTGATTGATTATATGGTTGTCTCTATGCACCCTCGTGCAGGGGCGGAAGATAGAACACCCTAGGGGGATGGCTGCCCCACCTGGGTTTTGATTCGTAACTAGCAATTATACATGAAATTGGGCTTTTTATATCTTTAATTTTTATATTGTCCCTCCTACACAATCACATAGTCAAATTGGCCCACTAACAAAAGTTTCATAGGAAAGTCCACCTAATTTTAACAGCCCACTAAAAATATAATATAGATAAACAAGTTCAATAAAAAATCTCACCTGCGAATCTTCCATATGAAGCTTCCAATTCTTCCCCAAATATTTCAAACAAAATCCAATAGCGATTGGAGCGAGCTATAATTTATTACATGAGGTATTTTTCTTTTGATTTCTGTTATTCTATATGCCATTTGTGTGTTGTCTATAAGTGTATTTGTCCTATTTGTGTTTGTGTCTATTTTAAACTGATTCGAAGTATCATATATAAATATATAATTTGTAAAATATTATTATTGCTCATTTAGTGTCCTTGATTGATTGAAGTTGGGTTGTTTTATAACATTTTGATAGAGTAATATATACTCGTAATTGAGAAGTTATGTTACTTGTGTAGTATTAATATTGTATTAGATGAATAAATAATAGGTTTGAAGAATTGAAGTATGAGGTAATTAGTTTTATGCTCACTAACTGTATGTTATAAGTGAAGTCGTCACTCTTCAATGAGTGTTAAATTTCTTAAATAACTTTGAGCTAATATCGATTGTTAAAGCCTTAGTATATATTGACTTTAAATTTTGAACTTTGAAAATTTGATGATAACATTAGAAGGTTTGATATTTACAGGAGATCATGAAAAACACAAAAAAGATTACTTCTTTTTTTTCTAAGAGAAAGAGTGATGAACCAAATGAAGATGTAAATCAAGAAAGTAAACGTCCCAAAGCTTCAACAAGTGTGCCTGAAGAACCGAACCAACCAAACACGGAACCAAATGTTTCTGAGATTCTAAAGCCAAATACAGATGATTTCGATATTAATTCAATGGAAAGAGACCCGGGAAAGAGAAAGCTAATGTGGGAATATTCAGCTAATTTGAGGGAACAAATAAGGCGACAATATTTGAATTTTGGACCTCTTCAAGTGCATCTTACAAAGTACCCTGCTAAAGGGAAACAAAATTGTAGATTTTAGTTCGTGTGGTTCAAAATATTTCCTAACTGGTTAGAGTACTCTATATCAAAAGATTCTGCATATTGCTTTCTTTGTTACTTGTTTAGTGACAAACATGATATTCGTCATGGTTATGATGCATTTACTGTTAAGGGATTTGACAATTGGAAAAAAGTTAATAATGGAATAAATTGTGCATTTCTTAAACATGTTGGAAGTTCTCACCATAGAAATGCAGTAGGTGATAGTGAAAGTTTGTTAAATCAAGTAGGACACATTGAAGATATTTTAGAGAAGCAAAGTGCCGAGAAGAGATTGAAGAATCGTACACGATTGAAAGCTTCCATTGATATAGTTCGATGGTTAGCATTCCAAGCTATTGCTTTTAGAGGGCATGATGAAACTACTAACTCAAAAAACCGTGGCAATTTTATCGAAATGTTAAAACTTCTAGCTTCATATAATGATGAACTTGCTAAGGTTGTGTTAGAGAATGCTCCTTACAATTCAAGGTATACTTCGGGATTAATACAAAAGGAAATCTTGAGTATCATTGTAAACAATGTTCGAAAACATATTCGAAATGAAGTTGGTGATTCTTACTTTTGTGTCATGATTGATGAAGCACGTGATGAGTCTAAACAAGAGCAAATGGCTATAGTATTGAGATTTGTTGATAAAGATGGGTTGATAAGAGAAAGGTTCTTAAATGTGGTACATGTTTATGATACTTGTTCATTAACCCTTAAAACGAATTTGTGGAATCAACTTTTACATTACGAGTTTGATATTACAAAAATTCGTGGCTAAGGTTATGATGGTGCGAGTAACATGAGAGGAGAATGGAATGGTTTACAAGCACTTGTTGCTAAGGATTGTCCTTATGCATACTATATTCGTTGCTTTGCTCATAGATTACAACTTGTCTTAGTTGCTTCTTCAAAAGAAGTTATTTCGGTGCAACTTGACTGTTTATGTTTATTTTGAGTTGATGATTTCTAAGTGCTAGCTAATGATGTTATTTTGATATATAAAGTACACCTTTTGCGTTTATCGTTTTTCGTCACAATTTTGTGTTTCTTTTACGTTCTACAAATTGATGATCTCGTTCCCCCGGGAGCAAAATTCAAGTTCCGCCACTGCCCTCGTGTGGAGGGTGGTAGCTTTCGTCTATGTGGTTTACTGTACTTTTATTTCTTTGGTAGTGCCTTGAATTGTAATATTTTCAATTGACGTCCCTCCGTCACCTGTACATTAAAAGTTTCTGTTAAGTATAGGCATATGTCATGCACATGAGGGTATTTGTGTATTTTTACCTTAACTTTTCCCTTTCCCATCTTCCTATTCACATTCTTCCCTATCTTTCATATTCACCTTCTTCATTTTATTACAAAATCATAAACCCTAAACAAATACAAATAAAAAATGAATTGCTTTAAAATATTAATCTTATCTTACAAAAGTTTCAAGATCTGTATTTTATTTCATTTAATTACTCAAAATTAATATAAAAAACTTAAATCAAAGAAAATACACAAATCTCATCGAATACATCAAAGATCTAAACAAACTTGTATTTTATTACGGCGAATTAATACATCTAAGATCTAAACAAATCTCATCGAATGAATTCCCAAAAATCGAAATCAACATACAAAAATAACTAAAGGACAATCAGTATAAAAAAGGTTTCTAGTAATTTGTAGGTTGATATCAACGAATCTGATTGTGATTTGCGCTTTATGTTCGTCTGTTGCTACTACGTGTTCATTTGACAGTTCGGCTCGCTAGAGAAAAAGGTCACGACGATGCAGATGCGTTTTCATCATCATCGTCATCTTGATCATCATCATCGTGAATGGTGGAGGGCGGTGGTGTCGGATTCAAAGTATAATCAACTGGTGGATCAACGAAAACCAGATGAATGGTTGTTCCAATTTACAGATTGTGTAAGTTGATGGTTCAAAACTTCAAGATAAATGGGGATATGTAGGGTTGTTTCATTTGATGAAAGGTTGTTTTAAAACTTCAGATGAAGGGTTGTTTCAATACATCAAATGGGGGGATATGGAATACAACAAATGAGGATCTGGTATACAGTAGTAAAGTAGAAAATGGTTTAAAAAAGAAAAAAAGAAATTAGGAGGGTTCAATTGAGAACCAAGAAAAAAAGAAGAACTGAGAGAATCATTTTAAACCATTAGATCAACTAGATAGATGGCTGTGATTAAATGTGATATTTATCATTTTAAAAATATTAAATAAACACTAAAAGGGTACTTCTGGAAACTAAATAAAGGCGGATGAGTCCATATAACCGTAAGAGCAGTTGTAGTTGATAAAAATCAGGGTAGCGGTTTCCAAATCAAATTAATCATGATAATACTTCGTTTTTAATGGATTAAAACTAAAATCCCCAATTTCTATCCTAACTATCGAATCGGAGTTAATTGATTTTGAAAAAAAAATTCCCGTAACCTTAACAACAGATTCTTTAGTGCTCATGTATTCTAAGCACTTTAAAATTGTTCATTCAAAAGCGAAAAAATTTGTTCATACAATCGCTCAATAATCAAGGTACGATATGTTCAATTGGTAATTTATAATTATCATAATATTAATTTCAATTCTTTTTTGGTTTAATTATTTTTTTTTTACAGTGAGTAGTTCATGGATGCTGCATATGAAAAATTCAAAATTAATTCAGGTATGAAAATTCGCTGGTTCGCAATCCGTTATGTGAGTTATATTTAAAAGTGGTGATTATGCACATTATGATGTTTAGTTTTGTTATTGAGTTTAGTTATTAGTTACTAATAACATATACGTATGTTAATTTGTTCAGTAATCAATTGTTCACTTGTAAAATTATGTTTATTAGTTAACTTGTTAATATTGTGTGAATACGTTTTTGAGTTAAGTTGTTAACATTAATGTTATGATGTTAACTACTGTATGAATATGTTATTAGTTAATATGTTAACAATAATGTTATGATGTTAACATTCAGTTGTGTTATTAGTATGTTAAAGATTTAACTTTTTTGTGTATGTGTTTATGAGTTAGTTTGGTAAAATTCATGTTGTGATGTTAACCACCGCATTACGAAAACGTTCACTCGTGTAAACATGTTAATGAGTTTATTTGTTATCGTTTATGTTATGATGTTAACTAGTTTATTATGAATATGCTTCGTTGTGCAAGTATGAACGTGAGATAAATATGTTGACTTGTTAATAATTAATTATGTTATGATGTTAACATAGTAAATATGTTTACTTGTTAACAATTTATTATCTTACGATGTTAACTACTGTATTATGAACTTGTTCAGTTGTGTAATTATGTTATGAAGTTAATTTGTTAATAATTTTGTTGTGAAGTTAAGAATGTTCTTTTTTTTTTTTTTTTTTCCTTTTTTTAATACATATCTGATGGCATGTACATATGTTAGTTTGGTTAGTATGAATTTTCTATGTTGTTAGCAGTATGTTAATTAAGTTATTTGGTATACTTGCACAGTTTTGCAATTATGTTAAATAGTTAATTTGTTAAGTTGTTAAGAACTGTATTGAGTTAAAAAATCTTTTTATTAGGTATGGATGTGACGTGATTTAAGATGTTTAGAATTGTATTGTGTTAAGTTTTTTCTTTCTTTAAACTACGGATCTGATGACCCGTGCATATGTTAATATGTGTTCGTTTGGTATTCAAATGTTAACCGTATGTTGATTACACTATTAAGTTAACTTGTTCGTTTTTGAATTTGTGTTAATTTATTAACTTGTTCGTTTGTGAAATTATATTAAATAGTTAACTAGTTAACTAGGTGTTTGTAGTTTAATTTGTGGATTATGAACATGTGTAGTTTAGCATTTTTCTGTATACATTTTTTTAAAGAAGGTATACCATTTCGACAGTTGTTAAATTTAGTATTTTTTGTAGACATTAGGTAACTGTAATATTGTCGTTGACATATGATGTTCACATGCGTATATTACATAGTTCTAGTATGATAGATATAGTGTCATTTGAAGAAAGATACAAGGGTTCCCTTACAAACTGGTTAGTATTAACATTACTGCATTCAACTTCATAATTTTTTTAATACTTGGTGGTAGGATTGAGTAAATGTTAATTTGTTCATAAACATATTTGGTAGATATCTGACTTTGTCCATATGGGCCGCACGATATTGGTAAGTTGTAGAAAGTAAGCTGGTATCCACAGAATCACTTTGATGGTCCTTATTACTTAAGAGGTGTGACTCTAGATAGATTTACATGAACTCCAGTTATTGTTAAACGCGTTTGAGTAGTTTATATAAATGTATCTGGTTTTAGTGTATTCTCTAGTTAAGTAAGGTGACTTTAGATAGATTTATATGTACTCGAGACAGATTTAAGTTGTTCATAATCGTGTTTGAGATTGGTGGATATGTGATTTTGTTCATATGGGTCGGGCGATATCGGTAACTCGTAGAAACTAGTCAGGTATCCCTAGAATTATTATTTTTTTGTCCTTATTACTTAAGTAGTGTGACTTTAGATAGATTTATATAATAGTGAACCTAGTCCTACTAGAAGTTTACAATCACATGTAAGTAATTCACGTGTATAGTGTATAGTTTACACTACACTATGCTAACTAACTCTCCTAGATAATTGTGGTTATTCAAACCTTTTCATTGTGTATATATGTGTCTGATGTATGTAACTCACGAAATGAACATACGACTCATAATTATATCCATAACTTGTTATTATATGTACTGTAGTTCGTTGGTGTATTAATTTAATATACTCACTGATATACAAATTCTTCACAAATAAAGAGTATTATAGTTGCTGAAGTTTTTACGATGCATTACGTATGTTCACATTTAGTCATTGAACTAATTTTTTAATGTTTTCCCCGTATAGAATACATTATTGTGGAGTATCTGGAAGTCTATTGGTCATGTAAAGGCTCCTAACACAGAAGCATCTAAAGTCGTGGTCCCTGAGTTGAGATGGGGAACGAGGAGGAATTTTATAGATTGTGGAGTATTTGTAATGCGCCACATGGAAACATATGCAGGAGGAAATGTAAATAGATGGGATTGTGGACTTCTTGAAGAAGGACGATCACAAAAGTTCACATTAAACAAGTTGAGGAAGAAATATGCTATAAAGTTACTCTTTTCAGATGAAAACAAACAAAAGGCAAAGGTCCAGTTTTATTCGGGCTGTTATGCAACCAGCCTCAACGCGTCTGGTAGCGGAGCGTTAGGATTGAATAATGTGGTTTTGCTTTGACTTGACTTTTTTTATAAAAAAAAAGAATTCCGACTTTTGTTGTTTAGGATTATCGAACAGGCTGTATGAATTTGGAGTTGTATGAATTTGGAGTTGTATGAATTTTATTTTATGTTATGTTACATGGTTTACTTGTAGTGTATTATATATATTATGTAATATGTTAAATAGCTATTGTATGTATTAAAAATAGTTGCACTTGTACACATTGTACTATTGTAATACCATATGTGCGCTTCTGGCTCGAGAAATGGATGGTACTTTACATGTGCACTCCTAGCTCGAGAAATAGATGATACTTGACATGTCTAGCATTTAACAAGGTAAAAAATGAGCACTAACAAAGTTAACTACACATATGCGTAACATAATCAAAAGCATGAATAAATTAAGAAGAATTGATGGAACATTTAAATTGGTCATTTCAGCCACAAAAACATAATCATAA